>NC_033622.1:4821956-4844805 GCF_001540865.1 Ananas comosus | reverse complement strand
TACTTTTACAAGCACCATAGCGGGACTCTATATATATATATATATATATATATATATATATATATATATATATATATATATATATAGAGCTAGTCTCCTATATTATCTATAGTACCGGAGCTCCGGTACTATAGTCCCGTTTTCGATTTTAGGGTGTTCAAATCAACGATCCACACCGTTAAAACAAATCTAGGATTTTATATTTTTTTTGACATAATTTACTTTATGATCAAACCATTTCAAAATTGTCAATTTTCAATGGCTACTATAGCGAGTTTGAAGTTTAACGGTGTAGAAGAATCTAAATTTCTTCAAATTTTGATAGAAAATACTTTAAAATATCTAGATTAAGTTTAACATTTTTGATCTTGAATTTAAAAGCCCTATACTCAAATTTTAAAGATTATTCAATTTCCACCGTCCATTTTGACATAATTTATTTACTAAGTTAACAATGTCAAAAAAAACTAAAATTTTATTCCTAAAAACTTCATATACCATAGATCATATTTAACGGTGTGGATCGTTAATTTGGACACCCTAAGATCGAAAACAAAACTATAGTATCGAAGCTCCGGTACTATAGATAATAGTAGCCTAATTATATATATATATATATATATATATATATATATATAGAGAGAGAGAGAGAGAGAGAGAGAGAGAGAGAGAGAGAGAGAGAGAGTTGGACTGGGCTACTATCTATTATCTATTACTATATATAAAAGTAGAACCCTTAATGAACCCTATGTGAGAAGCTGACACGTGACTTTCTATATGCTTGCCACGTGTCAAACTCAAATATAGATATTTGGTTACGAATTATTTGAAATTATTGGTTTAATTAATTATTTAAAATTATTGGCGAATTATTTTTTCGCGGTGGAAATAATCTGTTGCAAACTCAAATTTCGTATTGGCAGATAATTAATTATTTAAAATTATTGTTGCGATAATAAGCAATAATCTGTTGCGAATTATTTGAAATGTTAGTTGCGAAAAAAAAAGGTCTAAACTCAAATACATATGTGGCAGTATAATATGTTAAAAATAATAAGGATGAAAATTAATTTAAATAATATGTTAAATACTCTATTGGTTCCGACCAATAATCTAACGTTCAAGACTACAAATGTCTGAGTAAGTATCAGGATATATATAAACATCGAAACTAAACCAGAAATTGCGTATATGGTCAGATAACATGACAACTCAAAATCGCACGTTGGTAGAGTAATCTAATTATTTAAAATTAGTGTTTGCGACATATTCATTCGAAGAATCCCTGTTGTCGAATTATTGAAATCGTATTATAACAATATCCAGATAAAAAAAATGTCGCAAAAGACTCAGAAGTTCCGTATGGCAATTAATTAATTATTTAAAAAATAAAATTATCGTATTAATGAAGAAACACGTTCTGTCAATTAGATTTGCTGTTTTTGACAAGATTATTAAATAACTAAATTAAAAATAGTAAAACATATTATTTAAATCCTATTCATTGTGTTTTTGCATAAAGCCCCTAATGTAATTTCTTGGTAAGAATTATATTTCTATATTTCATATCTATTATTTTTTTTCCCCTGATGCCTGTCTGACGTCACTTACATCCATTGTAACTCTCCTTCTACTCTCATCGGCAACAAATTTTTTTTCTTTATATTTCTTGAAAACAATCATCCATAATAATTTTTGAATTAAAACGATAGTAGCGTAAAACATAATATATGCCCTGCTTATTCTAATTTGTTCAAAATATGAAATTTAGTTGTACCTCATTAAATATCGCTTATAATAATTAATAGTCATTTGCTAAATTTTTCATATCAATATTTAGTTATACTACTATTTCGCACCATCAATAATGTAAAATGTAAATTATTTTGCCTACGAATTCCTATGTTTAGATTAATCAGAGCATCATGAAAGTTTGCATTAATTGACATATTTACTTTCTAGTCCAAAATTTATTTTTCTCCCTTAGCTTGTGTACTTTAATATCACCCCTAATAGATTAATTGTCCATATTTTTATTTGCCGGACTTTCCCATTTTATTTTCCATCCTGTTTTCTGAAAAGTTATAATGAAATTTGTACCACCTATTATGGGCTTTTTTTTATTTTGTTTTAATAATTAATAAAGATTAATTAGAAAATTTTTTGTGGTTATAAAATTACATATGAAAACTTTTTTATGTATTAAATCCTACTATATTATTATGTTAGCCGTGCACGTCATTTTGCTGATAATCTAGTGTGGTAGCAATAATCGACATTGTGATACCGTAAGTTCTTTTAGCCTTGGAACATCAAACAAACTTCTTTACATTTATTTCCTAAGACTCTCAAGATGGATTAAATAAGCTATATGTTCACCCAGTGGAGACCACGTCGAAGACGAGGCGATAAGTGAACACTTCCAATATAAGCTTAAATACTCTTTCGAGATTTCTCAAGACCGAAAGTGATCTATTATATCATGCTTAATAACCCCTGTTAATTTTGCTACGCCAGAGATTTTTGAACAGTCAAGGGTTTTTAAAATCGTAAAAATCTGATAGGCAAAAGAATGTTTTAACTATTTAATAGATTACCACCTAATTTGATATCACTATATATATGATAATAGATTAAATAAGATTATAATAATATATATATATATATATATATATATATACAGGCGCTGCTAGTGCTTCGTCAGGAGCACGGCTCCGTGAGGGCCATTTTCGATGATCTGGAGCTTCTGAATGGACGATCGGCTCGTTAAACTTGATCTAGCGTATTGAGTTTCTATGAAAATAAATTTTACGATTTTTTGCGATATCATTTACCTAGCAATCGAAATGAACTCAAAATCAATTATTTTAAACGGGCTGAAAAATTAAAAATATCCATTAAACAAATGTGAATAGCAGCAAAATTGAACTGCTGATCATCGGAATAAAATACTTAAGCATCTGTTGTAGATGAGAGTGAGGCTGAATAATTTTGTATCAAAATTTCATACTGATTTGAATGGACTTCTATCATTTTCGAACACAATCCTATGTGTATAAATTTGATAATCGAGTCAGTAAATAGTTTCGAAAATCTGCAGTAAAATAAACAAGTTGTAATGGTCATTTTCGAATCAAAGCGCTTTCGGAAATGGCAACTAGGTAACATGAGAATCAAAAAAGTGCGCAGAGAGAGAGTTCTTCTTGAAGAAAACCCTTCAATGAGTTAGGAACGAGAGTTAACGAGCAACCAGACTTCGTTCAAGGTCTAAATCAGGAGGACTCCCTAAACACGATGGGACTCAAAATATCGATAAGTAAAAATTTCCCCCAATAGGCAATCGAAGAAAAAAATACGGCTAATCTGAAGTGTAGTGCAGACTAAAGTGATAGTGTCCACCCTCCTCCACTACCTGGCGAGGATCTCAAAGTCATTATCCCTGTATATTATAAATTGAGTTAGACACTAGCTAGTTCTAATAATTAAAGAAGTACAGAACCTAACCAATTGATATTCAGATCTTACGTTTTAAAAATGACTATGTTCGAAATAAGACTTTTGTAAGACTAACTCTTGATTACTAATAGCCCTTGGATCAAACACTATTCCACCTACCACCACCTACCACCATTTACCACCATCATCTCAACCTCACATCTCTCCATCCAATGGCTAAAAACTCAAAAGCACCACCTTCATGGTGCTTTTGAGAGTATTCTAGCTCAACTCTCGCTCTCTCTCTCTCTCTCTCTCTCTCTCTTTTTATATATATATATATATATATAGAGAGAGAGAGAGAGAGAGAGAGAGAGAGAGAGATGAGCTGGAATGCTATTGATAGCAAACGGGCTCCGTTGCCACCTAATTGTTTTCGATAATGGAGCCTCCAAATCAACGATCGGCACCATTGAACATGATCTATACCACTTGAAGTATGTAGAAATCAAGTTTCAAAATTTTTCAACATCATTGCCCTAATAATTAAAGGGTTTTAAAATCTGTACTTTTAATAGCCGATATGAGATATTTTCTCGTTTAACAGTATAAAGATATCCAAATCAATTGGATTTTTATTAGAAAATTCTTTGAACTATTTGAAATAAGATCTATACTCTTGATCTTGATTGCCAAACTCCTATCATCAGTTTTTAAAGGATATGCATTTTCAGTCATTCATTTTTATGCCTACTTGATGGACAAGAGAACAATATCAGAAAAGCATGAAATTTGGTTTCTACATGCATCAAATGATATAAATCATGTTCAATTGTACTGATCATCGATTTGGGGGCTCCATTATTGAAAACAAATGGGTGGCAACAGAGCCCATTTGCTACCGATAGTATTCCAGCTCAACTCTCTCTCTTTCTCTCTCTCCCTCTCTTTTTATATATATATAGAGAGAGAGAGTAGGGCTACTGTGCTATTAAGAGTACAACAGCCATCATGCTCCTAACTTCCAAACCATCCATCAATTTTGATGGGTGGTTAGAATGTTAAAAGCACTATAACATACCGAACTTCTATAGTTATGAAGTTACGGTGTATATTAGTTTGGAAAGCTTTTCTTGGAGTAGTTTCGGTGAAGTTCGGGTGCATCCGATTGTTTTCGGTGCGAGTTGGACGCAGAAACGGAACTCGAGTAGCTATGTTTAACTTTGGCCTAATCCGGCGAAGCGTGGATGAAACGTTGATCTAAACGCGCTCGAAAATGTGTTTCGGGGTTCTCGGAATGATTAGAAATGCATCGGGGACCCTGGGAGCGAAAACGAAGCAAAACGGAGCGAAATTGAAAAAGGCTGAAATTTGCAGTTTTTCTGGACCTACGGGGTCCAGACCCTAGGGCCAAAGTCCAGACCCCATGCCCGAAAAGTGCCCAGCGTAGAGTGGCATTCTTGTAATATTGTGGTGGGGGTTTGACTTTAAAAAGGGTTTTCTCCCCTTTCTTCTTCTTCCTCAGCCCACCACACACACACACCCCAATGGAGGGAAGAGAATGTAACACACTGGACCTTTGCAAATTACGAGGTTCGAGTGTTTGATGAGTGTTATGAGTTTTTCCAGATATTCTGGAGGGTCGTTGACAGTGTTCCGACCTATGGCTCATATCCCGAGAATTGAGGTTTGAAACTTAGTACCAAAATCCAAAAGGGTGGATTGTTGGTCCTGCTCTCGGGTTAGCCTCAGTCAGGCTGTGTACCGGTACAGCCTTGATGGTTGTACCGGTACAGGATTTGTACCGGTACACCTTGATGGTTGTACCAGTACACTTGAGGTGAATTGCCAACCTGCCACGCCCCGGGGCCCAGCGAAAGCCCGCCAGGCGCGTGTCCAGACCCGCCAAATGTCTAAAATATACAAGGCGTCTACAACAAAGCGATAAATAAAGTAATGAGAGAAGAACATCTAGGAGTATCAGAGCGAAGTACATCTAGATTTCTACAGCAAGAATAGGTGAAAGAAGCCAAAACCACTAAATAAAAGTCATAAGTAATACAATAGATATCCCAAAACAAGCGCTAAAAGAGTACATAGGTGGTCTCTATACATGATACAAAAATCTCTCTCTCCAAAACACAAAAAAAGAGTAACTACCTAAGAGCAAGCAGCTCCCCGCTATCTAGCTAGGCAACACCCTTGCTGCGATCCCATGCCTCCGCCGGTGCCGAAGGCTCTGAAATAAAACCATAAAATAGAGGGCGTGAGAACTATTAATTAATAGTTCCCAATGGGCAATTACTGACTTCAGTGAAAAGCTCCACTAGGCCCAAAAGCTACAAAAAGGGTAAGTACGAGTATAAACAAAAGCGATATATACGACAAGTAAATAAACATGAGTACTTGCTACCACATGAGGTCTCTACTTAGCACGGAATTGCATAAGTAAGAAAGCTATTTTATCATGAAAATGCACGAGTATACAATCACCATAATATCCACAATGTAGTAGTAAAATGTCATTGTTTACTATTCTAGTCAATGTTCACTTATCATGTTAACTATTTAAAGTTAAATCTTGGAAGACCCGCCCGAAGGCTGTCTGACCTGTAGACCCACCCGTAGGCTGTCTGGCCGGTGCCGAGCCTAATGGTCCCGTGGTAGTCAACAGCCCCACTCTAAAAATGAGCCTTGCCCACGGCAATCCACTTCGGCGCCCAATCCCGCACGGTGAATATGTATCGCGATGGCCATCTCCGGAGTGCCGGCTTGTAGGGAGCAGCCTTCACAAGCATGTGTGAATGAGCACAATGGCAAGCAAGCGTAAGATCCGTCTCAAGTCTCAGGTCTGAAGTCTCAAGTCATCATGTCTAAAACATGGAACGTATCAAATGTCTCAAGGGCCTAGTAGATGTCAATAGCCTATCACTATATCTCTATATTGCAGTTTTCCAGTTTGCTGGTTCATGTGCCCCTTCATGACACTTTTGTTCACTAAGTCAAAACATGATAATTATATTCATGAATACATAATTCTGATCATTTTCCTCGCACGAGACATGTAATCAACTCGCAAAGATAAACACTTCCACATGCATGCAGCCTACACATATAGCTCCACTATATAGAGTGAAATTTCTATTATACATAACACATGCATTTTAAGTGTTCTAAAATTTACATAAATTCCATTTAGCATGAATATGCAATCAAATTGACGTTACGACAAGTATAATACACATAGGGGCCGTTTTGCCCTGATTTCATGAAGCCAAGCCCACCACAACTCTTGCGATCCTTCGTTTGCTCCGACAAAGGTGCCCACTAGTCTCCTAACACCCTAAAGATGTAGGAACAAGAGTTAAACGAACCTTACGAACATCCCAAAGCTCAAACATTAACCAACTCTAGCTAAGGTGGAGAAAACTCACCTATAGCGTAGAAATCCTCTAAAAAATTTCAAATGGAAGCCAAATCCCTTCCAAAACAACCTATACCAAGGTTCTAAATCAATCAATAGAGCTCCAAAAGCTTATAATTAAAAAGCCCCAAAAATAAACCCTAAATCTCATTTCTAGGGTTTCATCTAACAAAATCTAGAAAAACATGCATCAAATGAGGAATACATGCTACCAACCTCAAGAGAAGCTCCAAACCAAGCTCAAAGTGCTCTAGGGTTGAAGGTCCTTTCCCCACAAAGCTCCAACAACAAACTCCAAGCCTCCAATGGTGAGAAAAGAGGGAAAGGAAGATGTCCAAGGTCCTCTTGGCTTGCTCTCCTTCCTCTCCTCCTTCTTCTCCTCCTTCCTTTTCCTTCTTCTTCTCTTTCTAGAGTGTAAGAGAGAGTGTGATGGAGAGAAATGAGGAAGAGAGGGAGTGAAAAGGCCAAATAACCCCGCTCAAGTAACAATATCCAGAAAAGCCCCTCAACTAAGCAACCTGTGCACTGCCAGGACTGGGCAATTTTCGGGCAGAGGGACCGGTGTCATGCCCCGGGACCCAGCGAAAGCCCACCCGGCGCGTACCCAGACCCGCCATATGTCTAAAACATATAAGGCGTCTAAGCAAAACGATAAATAAAGCAATAAAAAGAACATCTAGAAGCATCAGAGCAAGTTATATCTAGAAGCTACAATAAGGGTAAGGAATGTAAAAGTAAATCCACTAAGTAAAAACATAAAGTGAAAACAATAGGAATCCCAATACAAAAGCTAAACAAGTACATAGGTGGTCTCTCTATACATGGTACTCAAAATCTCTCTCTCTCCCTAATACAATAAAAGAAAGAGTAAACCACCTAAGCTCAAAAGTAGTTTCCCGCTAACTAGCTGCGCGACTCCCTTGCCGCGATCCCGTGCCTCCGCCGGTGCCGAAGGCTCTGAAATAAAACCATAAAACAGAGGGCGTGAGAACTATTAAATAATAGTTCCCAGTGGGCAATTACTGACTTCAGTGAAATGCGCCACTAGGCCCAAAAGCTACAAAAGAGGGTCAGTACAAGTATAAACGAAAGCGAAATAATGAACAAGTATATAACCATGAGTACTATTCTATCATGATATCTCTACTTAGCATGAACTGCATAAGTAATAAAGCAACTACAACACGTATTCTTGTACACATTCTTGTTGTGAGCCTTGGGCGGACAGGGGAGGTACTGTCCGTTCAGCGTCTATTCGACGTGCCCGAACCGGACCAAATTGGTAGCGGTCTCGGAGCGTGACAGTACATCCTCCCCTACTACAAAAAGTTTCGTCCTTGAAACTTAACGCATACCTAATCCTAAGCATTGAATAAGTAAGGGTAGGATTCCTGCATCACCATCTCCGGCTCCTACGTCGCCTCACGCTCTTCGTGATGACTCCACTGTATTTTTACATAAGGAATGACCCGTCTGCGTAATTCTTTCGTCTCACGAACCAAAATTCGCACCGGTCGTACCTCATATCTCAAATCCTCGCCAAGCTCTAGCGGAGTGAAGTCGATCACGTATGAGGGGTCGAATACGTATCTCCTCAATGCCCAGACATGGAAAACATTATGAATATCGGCCAGTCGTGGGGGTAGAGCAATCCTGCAACAAACTGGTCCAACTCGCTCCAACATCTCAAAAGGGCCTACAAAACGTGGACTGAGCTTTCCACGCACTCCGAATCTGCGTATCCATCTAGACGATGAGACTTTCAAAAACACATGATTTCCAACCTAGAACTCTAAGTCTCGTCTCCCGGTATCGGCGTAACTCCTCTGCCGACTCTGTGCTGTCAAAAGATGTCGTCGTACAGCTTTAACCTTTTCCTCAACCTCTATTAGAATCTCAGGCCCCATGGTCTTCCTTTCACCCACATCACTCCAATGCAAAGGGGATCGACACCTGCATCCATACAACGCTTCAAACGAAGCCATCTGAATGCTTGTTTGATAGCTGTTGTTGTACGCAAACTCAGCCAGTCTCAAATGTCGATGTCACCCTCCTCCAAAGTCCAGGACACATGCTCTCAGCATGTCCTCCAGAGTCTGAATGGTTCTCTCTGACTGACCATCCGTCTGTGGGTGAAATGCTGTGCTGAAATATAACTGTGTACCCAAGGCTGTCTGAAGACTCCTCCAAAAATGCAAAACAAATCTCGGGTCTCGGTCTGATACTATCGAAATCGGCACACCATGCAATCTCACAATCTCATCCAAATATAATTGAGCGAGCCTCTCCCTAGACCAGGTGGTCCGTACTGGTAAGAAGTGAGCAGACTTAGTCAGTCTGTCCACTATCACCGAAATAGCATCGAAACCACCCTGTGCTCTCGGTAACCCCACGACAAAGTCCATCATGATCTGTTCCCATTTCCATTCGGGCACTAGCAGACTCTGAAACTTGCCAGCAGGTACCTAATGCTCTGCCTTTACCTGTTGGCAAGTCAGACATTGAGCTACATATCTGCCAATTTTCTCTTCATTCCATTCTACTAAAAGTGTGTCTTCAAGTCCTTATACATCTTAATTCCACCGGGGTGAACCATATAAGGTGAGTAATGGACTCTCAAAATCTCCTCTCGGATCTCTGAATTCATAGGCACACACAGTCGGTCCCTGTACCGCAGTACTCCCGAACTGTCCATAAAAAAAAGCCTCTGCCTGTCCCCTCTCTAACTGCTCTCGAATCCTCACCAAATGAGGGTCTCCACTCTGTTTCTCCCTGATCCTATCCAACAGAGTGGGCTGCAAGACCATAGACATCAGTCTTGCAGTAGACCCAGGGGACACTATCTTGAGCCTCAACCGCTACAGCTCCTCAAGTAACGGCCTCTGCTGAGTAATCAACATGCTCAAGCTCTGCACTGCCTTCCTGCTCAACGCATCTGCCACCACATTTGCCTTGCCGGGGTGATACTGAATACTAATATCATAGTCCTTCAACAACTCCAACCACCGGCGTTGCTTCAGGTTCAACTCCTTTTGGATAAACAGATACTTGAGACTTTTATGATCCGTGAAAATCTCGCAGTGTTCGCCATAAAAGTAATATCGCCACAACTTCAAAGCAAAGACCACTGCGGCAAGCTCCAAATCATGCGCAGGGTAATTCTTCTCGTAATCCTTCAATTGCCGGAAAGCATAAGCAATTACCCTACTATACTGCATCAGCACACAACCCAAACCACTTTGCGAGGCATCACTGTAAATCACAAATCCTTCCCCCATCACCGGAAGGGCAAGGATAGGAGTCGACATCAACCTCTGTCTCAACTCATCGAAGCTCCTCTGACAATCCCCACTCCAGATGAACATAATTCCCTTTCAAGTCAATCGAGTGAGGGGAGTGGAAAGCTTCGCAAAGCCTTCCACAAACCGACGGTAATATCCTGCCAATCCAAGGAAACTCCTCACCTCGGTAACCGTCGTCGGTCTGGGCCAATCCCGAATAGCATTAATCTTCTTCGGGTCCACTGCTACGCCAACTGTAGAAATCACATGGCCCAAGAAAGAAACTTTCTGAAGCC
Source organism: Ananas comosus (assembly GCF_001540865.1). Taxonomy (NCBI): domain Eukaryota; kingdom Viridiplantae; phylum Streptophyta; class Magnoliopsida; order Poales; family Bromeliaceae; genus Ananas; species Ananas comosus. Next base: position 4,834,369 of record NC_033622.1, on the reverse strand, counting down.
AGAACTCACACTTCTTCAGTTTAGCATACAACTTCTTCTCTCTCAGAAGTTGTAGCACAATCCTCAAATGCTCCTCATGCTGGGCATCACTACGGGAGTATATCAAGATATCATCAATGAAAATCACTCCAAATCTATCCAATAATGGCTTGAATACTCTATTCATCATATCCATAAATGCGGCAGGAGCATTCGTCAATCCAAAATACATCACAGTGAACTCATAATGCTCGTACCGAGTCCGAAAAGCCGTCTTGGGAACATCCTCGGCCCTCACCCTCAACTGGTGGTAACCTAACTAAAGATCAATATTCGAAAAGACACAAGATCCTTGCAGCTGATCAAACAGATCATCGATGCACGGTAAAGAAAACTTATTCTTAATGGTCACTTTATTCAGCTCTCGATAATCCACACACAATCTGAATGAACCATCCTTCTTCTTTACAAATAACACCGGCGCTCCCCAAAGCGATACACTGGGTCTCACATACCCCTTATCCATCAGATCCTGAAGCTGCGCCTTTAGTTCTCTCAGCTCTGTCAGTGTCATCCGGTAGAGTGCCTTCGAGATTGGTGCAGTTCCATAAACTATATCAATCACAAACTCGATCTCTCTATCCGGCGGCATAGTCGTCAACTCTGGGGGAAAAACATCCGAAAACTTGCGGACTATAGGAATATCCTCGAGTCCCTGCGCAGCCGTAGGCACCTCCACAACAGTCGCCAGAAAAGCGATACAACCTACTCATCAGCTGTCGAGCCCTCGCCGACGAAATCTAAGTAGCAAACAACGTACTCCTGCAACCTCTGTACGTGAACTCCTCCTGGCCTGCCTTGCGGAACGTCACAATCCTCACTCCACAGTCGATCGTAGCATAGTACCGCGCCAACCAATCTATGCCAAGCACAACATCAAAGTCCTGCAGCTGCCCTAAGACCAACAGGTCTACAGGCATAATCCACGAGCCCAACTGCACCGGACATGACCAACATTACTTTACCACCTGCAAAGTATGGTCGGGAATCTGCACCTCTCGTGCATGCAACAACGGCCCTACCTCTAGACCATGCAACAATGCAAATGCTCGGCTAACAAAAGAATGCAATGCATCAGTATCAAATAAGGTACGAGCTCGAATACCAGAAATCAAAATAATACCTGCCACCACCTTGTCGGCTGCCGTAGAGTCCTCCACCTGGGCTGCATAAATCCTGCCACTCGGGGCCTGCAGTAACCGCTCACCCTGCAGCGGCACAGACGCTCTATCCTCCTGGCGGTAACTCGGTGCTGCTCTGTAAGACTGCTGAGGTGCCAGCTGTGCTGACGCCGTCGATGGTGCTGTAGATGCTGCTCGGGGATAAGCTGCCCTCATATGCCCTGGCTGTTCACATCCATAGCATCGGCCCTCTCTCTACTTACACTGTCGAGGCCAGTGCGGTCCCCCACAAATCACACACTGTGGCGTCCCCTGTGACTGCCTCTGCTAACGAGGTCCCCGAGAACGCTAACGCCCCGAAGACCCACGACCCTGGGAGCGTGATCGTGGAGGCCTCGGCGGAAGCCTGCTGCTCAACTGTCCTCCGTCATCTGGAACCGGGCGCTTCCTATCCTCACTCTGCCCCGGCACCTGTACCTGCGCCCGCTCGCGGATCGATACATCACCTCTCTCCACCCATAGAGCCTGCTCAATAGACGCATCCAAGGTCCTCAACCTCCGCGCCTATACCAACCTGAAGATCTCTGGCCTCAAGCCTCGCTCAAACAGATATATTCGGTAGGCCTCGTCTCTCGCTACAAATGAAACATAGTTCAGGAGCCGAGTAAACTCGCGGGTGTACTCCTGAACTGATCGTTCCCCCTGTTGCAGCTTCTTCAGATCCTCTTCAAGTTTCTGCTTCACGCTGTTTAGGAAATACGCCCCGTACAGCATTCCGTAGAGCTCATCCCACCTTATCTGCAATGCTACCAACCCTCGGTCACGCCTCAGCCTCCTCCACCAAGAATGCGCATCCCCAGCCAAGCAGTGCACTCCCAAGTGTACATGATCCCTCTCTAGTATAAATAGATCCACAAATAGCTTCTCCATCGCGCTCACCCAGCCCTCTACAACTCAGGGCTCCGTGTAGCTACCGTCAAAGGTTGGCGGATCAAAATGGTGAAAACGAGCAAACCTTTCAGTCATCTGCTCCTGCTCGGCCTCTGACATCTGCGACACCTCTCCAAAGAATGTAACTCGCGCTGTAGGAACTATCGCTAGTGGGGGTACAGCTACGGCTGGTGCGGCCTCAGGAGTAGTCGGGGGTGGAGCTGACTGCTCTGGTACTCTCGGTGTTGTTCTCTGCTGCAGAGCTAATGTCTCACACATCATCTATAACAATGTCCCCGCTGTCTCGTCGTCTCCGTCCGGGCAGCTAACTGCTCTCTCAGATCCAAGGATGCACTCAGCCCTGCCTGCTTCGGCATCTCAGGGGGTGCGGCACGATCCCGGGTTGGCGGTCGGCCTCGGCATCGATACATAGCTGTAAGAAAACAAAATAAGGATCAGATACAAAACACAATCACTCTCGACCCAATGAAGCGAAAGTCTAGAAGGCGGACCCTATTTCTCCTCAAAATTATGCCTTCTGCAGCCGACATAATTTTTCTTGGCCGAAACAGACACTCCTTCGATTACTCACTCCACTCTAGGAGAAGTTAAAACAGTTCAATCGCTGACTTTCGCGATAAATCACGCCTCTCGCGTCTTGCCTTCCTAAGGTTTGCCAAATTTAGGATTCCTAGGTCCCAACAACCTAATGCTAAACTCTGATACCAACTTAATCTGTCACGCCCCGGATTAATCGTTTCCTCGGGCACGTTGACAAATCTGCCGTATACAAAGGAATTTCTCCTGTATATGAAGCGATAGTTGTACCTGTACTTATAATCATACAAAAATACAACTAGTAGTATAGAGCTGCTAAACTGAAAAACATATATATATATATATATATAACATCAGATTCTTTATACATACATAGTCTCCAGATACACAACACTCGCTCCAGCGAGGATCTAACATCAATGTGTATAAGAACCAAAAACTAACACTACCTGTAGCTGGTAAATCTCTAGATCAGCAGCAAAACGAGAAGGGATCTAACTCGCAATTTCCTTTCCACGATCTGTATCCGCAACAGCAGCAGCGGAAGAAAAAGGCTCTGCAAAAAGGATTCAACAACTGGGTGTGAGAACTACTGGAAAAAGAAGTAGTCATCAGTGGATACCGCTACTGACCTCAACGGCTCACCCACTAAGTCTATAGAAGTATACTCAAAATAGTACAGGAAGCTGGAACAAATCTACAGCTATATGCCACTATACTATTACGATTCAACACTAACTATCTGTAGAAGATGCAATCTCTGACCCAATCTCACTAGGGACCGTGAACACACCCGTCCCGCCTGTCGAAACTACACTAACTACCACCACGCTCGGTCGTCAGTGGAGAACAAGTCCAACCAGGACGCAACGACATCAACGCAAAAGCACTAGGCCTGACTCCGGAGTGGCACTCGTGGGCGCTACCCAACCGAGTATGCAAGCATGTCTCTGACGAGCTCAATCAGGTTCTCACAGGCTATAATTAAAGCAGAAGGGTCTAACTGGTCTAACAACCATAATAAACATACCCTCGGCACAATCTGATGCAAAAACAGCAATCTAGGTCCACCGTCAACCACAACGGCACCCAACAATCCGGAACGGTCTAAACACTACTATAAAAATAAACTCGGTATCCCAGCACGAGCGTAAATTCATTCTACACTATTCTGGATATCCACTGCCTACAAACTGCGGCAATACAAACAAACTACAGCTCCTAAAGCTAAATCTGGTAGTTTCAGAAAATGACAGTGTAGAACCGACAGTTTTCTCCTAAGTCAAATCCAAGTTCAATATGTATAATAAAACTAGCATATAAAGCTCCAATTCAGATTTCATTTAAGAACAATGCAAATCTACGAATTGAGCTACTAACATGGTATATGAAGCTAAATACACATGCTGTCAACTCCGGCTTAGGAGGAAATCCATCGATTTCGGTAAACATTAACCCACATCGAAATACTAATCCACGACGGCGAGAAGTTAGAAGAAGAGGAACCACGCGCTCGCCCGGTCTCCAATCGGTACTACAACGACGTACGCACGCTCGGACGGCTTCTCGGCGCAACGTCGACGTCGATCCGAATTCCATCCGAGGTCTCCACCTTGCTCACGGTCAAGGACTAGAGAGAGAGAGAGCACAGCAGAAAAAAATCCCTTCTCTACCTCTCTACACGTATAAGAAGAGGTAGGGGATAAGGGTGATAACAACGAGGTAGCAAAAGACCAAACAGCCCCTTACCTACCCTGAAGTACCGGTACCAGGCCAATGCCGTACCGGTACCCTGCATCAGCCTTCGCAACCCGAGAGCAGCAATTCGCGGATTACGATGGGGAACCGGTACGCCCCTGGGTAGTACCGGTACGCAATGCAGTAAACCTGCAATTTGCAGATTTTAAATGCTAAATTCCTGCTCTCACGTCACACTGAATCCGTTTTGCGTCTATTTCACGCCAAAACGATTCGGACTTGTCTTGACACTCTCCAGATATGTCGATGAGCTTCAGATGCTGAAATCTCACAACTGCAGAATACCAGGGATACTACACCCTCTTTTCTTGAAACTAGCATTCTCGAAAAAGGTTTTGAAACCCTACCACGCAGTGCAGATGGCAAGGTTTAAAAACCTTTTTTTTTCCCTCTAAAATTAATAAATAACTAGTATAGAGACTCGCGCGACGCAGCGGGTAGATAATAGAAACAAAATTTAAAAATTTTAATAAAATTTATTTACATCTTATTGATATATAGGAAAATATACCATATTAAGTACAACCAATTTGCATGACTAAATTCAACTGTTAAAAGAATAAAATTATAGCTAGAACCCACTAATTGATAGAATATTAATATAATGCATGCATTTAAATGTTACACCTTGTATGTAATTAGAGTGGGGGGTGAAGGGTTGGGCGTTGAGAAGAGGAAAATGTGGTTTGATTTATAGTTTTAACATATCACGTGGCAAAAAAAAAATTTATGGTGCATGCAAAAGAGTTACAAAAGAGAGGGAGTGGGAGATTAATGGAGAAGGAAAGTGGATTAACGAATATTAATATGATGCATATAATTAAATATTGCATCTTGCATATAATTACAGGAGTGGGGAGGTGAAGGGTTGGGTGTTGAGAAGAGAAAAAGGTGATTTGATTTAAAGTTGAGTTATGAAAATGAAAGATAACCTGTCATGTGGCAAAAATATTATGGCTTCATATAGATTTATAGATTACAAAAATAAATACAAAAAAAAAATTTAATAAAAATATAAATAAACAATTAAAATATATTAATATTCAAAAATATAAATATTTCGTACCATTATATATCTGCAAATAAGTATATTTATAAATGAAATCTATCAGTATGGCACGCCATACACCAAATCATAATATGCCAACAACACTAACAGAACTCAAAATCTAATCTTAGAAAACATCCACAACTATTGGAATCCAAAGACACAAAAGCTCTGAAAAATTGAACTTAAAATTATTGACGTTTAACGGGAATTGGGAAAGGAGAGGCTGAAATTGACATTTCATTAAACAAATGATGGACTAACAATAAACTTCCAAATTTTCCAAAATAAAAAATTCGATCAATCCTTAAAACATAATATCAGTAGGAAAATTGTACGATAAACCACATGAAAGCTTTTAAGAAACCGATATTATTATTAGAGGTTTGGGACAAAGGAGGATAGGAGACCAAACTAGCATTTCCACAAACAACTAAAGGGCGATAATGCAAGGCACCACAGCACAGCTGGATCAGAATGGAGCTGCAGGCAAAGGGGTTTCCAAAGGGCTTCATCATCAAAACCCAGCCTTTGGGGATTAGCCGACGGGAGGAAGAGAGAACAAGAGAGAACAGAGGTTACTCTGCTTCTGCCGAAAACTCCCATCAAAGGCGCGCGGATGACCATGCCAACCACAAACCATAAACGACACCGCAACCGCAAAACTTCATGCGTTAAAAACTATCAACTGCTTTCCACATGTAGATTATAGTGACCTCTGTATCCTAAACCACAATCAACAGCAAACAGCAGCTGCCCACCAATTTCATCGCTTCTCCAAAGAATTAGCTTCGATAAAATAGTACCATAGCAATCCTTCTCCAAAGAATTACTTTTGATAAAACAGTACCATAGCTATCCTTCTACAAAACCAAAACTCCTAACGCCTTAAAAGATTCACCTCTCCTGGCTTAGCAAGCAATTAATACAGCCCAACAGTTGAGCGCTTCAGAGATACTACAGAAAATCGATAACAGAATGACGGCACAAAATCATTTTCTTTAATTGAAGCTAATAGACACTGACCTAAATAATTAAGACGAGTCTTTAAAAGTAAGTGCGCAACAGTTCAGCAACGATTATAGTAGGGAAAAAACGAAAAAGCCAAAAAGAAGAATAACGCGTAACGATGACAACTTCGACTCAGTAATCTCACTTCCACAGCCATAACCACTTGCTTCTAGAATTCCTCACGTTCTATTCCTTCCAACTTACTTGCCGGCGCTATGCTTCGCTTTCGTGTGAGCTTGAAGAGCATTCTCACTGTTGAATTTCCTGCGATACAAGAGAGCAGTTGATATGGCATTGCCAAAACTTCCACTAATTCATGTAATACGAAAGAGAACAGGAAGGCTAGAGAGAGAGGAGGCCGGAGACGTACTTGGAGCATGACTTGCAAGTGACCGAACCAACAGATTTCGGAGTCTGCTGCTGCTTATTGCTCGCAGGCGTCTTTCCAACTAGTTTGGCCGGATGTGGAGTCGCAACATGCCCACCTACCTTACCATCACCACCTGCTCGTATATTTTTAATATATGAGTTTCACCCATCTGCTATGTATTTAGCACAAGAGGATATAAAACGGCATGTGATGAAACTAAATTACCCCATGACAGACTCCACAATAGTGGCAGAATATTAAGACTGAATGCTCATATTACTGAAGAAGCAGCTTCATTCAAATAAAGAACAAAGTAGATAAGAACCTGTTTTTTGGCCCACCGCTGGGGACGCCAGCTTTGCTTTTTTCCCCGACTTCGAAGCAGGCTCGGCAGGTCTCTTCTTGCTTTCGGCCTATAATAAAAGATCATTAAAAAATATAAATGCAGAATAATGCTTGAAAATAAATAAAGATCAAAGGGTAGGTATGAAATAAGAAGCCCGATGGGAATCAGACCTTTTTAGGGGTCGTTTCCTCCTCTTCTTCATCGGAGCTATCACTATCATCCTCATCATCGCTATCCTCCTCTCCCTCGAGCATGTCCTGCAAACAAAAATACTAGCATATTTAGAGATGCATAGCCCCAGGAAAGCCCACCCCTAGGTAATGCTTGTCAAAAGAATGATTTCCACATCATAACCATCAACTTAAGCAGTATATTACTTGGAAAGTGTCAACTGGTAACTACAAATACTTCGCAAATCTACACAAATATTACAAAACAGAAAAAAGGGTAAATACATGAGCCTTTTCTTCTTCCTATTTAACAAATACCTCATCGCCATCCTCGTCATCGGATGCATCTTCTTCAGACTCGTCATCGTCATCCTCATCATCTGCTTCCTGTTTACTACTAGCCTTGTTTGGTTCCTCTATCTTGACCTTGGTCTTTGCAGCCGAGGCATCAGCCTTTGCAGTATTATTCTTAGCTGCTGCAGGCTTCACCTCTTCCTCCTTTACCATGGGTTTCCCTTAAAAATCAAAAGAAACAATTCCAGCTTTATATTCTACCAATAAAAGCCACCTCGCAACCTAGGAATTAAGAGCAAATCAACATGGCCCTCGTACTATGCCAACCAAGTATCGCATGACACAACCGCTGTGCAACAGCACAGCTCGAAGCACCTTTTCTGTAGACTAGTTTCTTCAACCAAACAAGTTTAGAGTTTCTTTCCAAATTCTTTTTTTCAACTACTATTCATCAGATCAATGATCAAAATGACAACAAAAGCACAATTTGGGGAATTTTGATTTTCCATATTCAAAAGAATTGTTTTCCACTAAACAAAAAATTTTACTAAAATTTGTTGAAATTAGTGACAGCGGTCATTCTTCCTATTTTGCATAAGTTTTGAATTAATTTGGGAGAATTCAGTTCTCTAATTAAGAGACTATTTGGCCTAAATTCTGAAAAAGCGATTTCTGCAAAATTGATTTTGATTTGAAAAATAAATTTTGGTTAAAGGGTGCGGAGTGTTTGATTGGGTGCAATAGAAAAGTGATTTTTCTAAAGAACTTTGATAAAAATATGTGGCAAAATTTTCTTCGTTGCAAATAATATCTGTTTTGCTAAATTTTATTTTAAAATTTTAATTTAAAATTTAAATTTGACTTTAAAATTTTAAAACATTCAATTTAAAATCTGACCAAAATACAAAATTTGAAATTTAAAATTTAAAAGTTTAAAACCATATATTTAAATTTTGAATGTGAAGTTTAGAAATTTAAACATGTTTGAAATTTTTAATTTTACCCTAAATATCAAATTTTAATTAATTTTTTTTTTAAATTAGAATTTGAAATTTAAAATTTAATATTGAATTTGAAATTTAAAACTTAATATCTAAATTTATTTGAAAAACTTAAAAATTTTAAAATTTAAAATTCGATTTCAAAATTGTATATTTAAATTTACTTGAAATTTGAAACCCAAAATACGAAAACCCAGAAACGTGAAACTTGAACCCCAAAACCCCAAAACCCAAAATCCCAAACACTGAAACCTGAAATTAGAAACTTAAAACCTGAAAATTTAAAATTTAAAATCTGTTTTAAATTTATAATTTGAATTTAAAATTTTAAAATTTTGAGTTCAAAATTAGAATCATATTTTAAGATGCAGGTTTTAATTGCCTCCAGTTTTGGGCCTCAATAATCAGAAAAGTAAGAATCATAATCATATTTTAAAAAAGAGAGGTTGCCAAACGTTCTATTAAAGAAAAAAAAAAATCACTTCTGGCCCTAAAAATTACTTTCCAAAATCTAGGCTAAACACCCCCCAATTCTTATCTAAAGAAATCTAGTACTTTCAATGAAATTCTGGATATGTGCATATGTGCAAGCAAGTTGCTTAGACTAGTGCTCAGCAAGCAAGTTTCTTACAACTCACACACTTCTACAACCACTAGTGTAAACTTAAGCAATCGGTTTACGCATTATGTACCTGTATGAACAATACGACAAACTTAGACGATTAAACCATTATTATTTTCAATATAAAGTACCATTTGAGCTCAGGCCTAGAGGAATGTCTTCATCTTCAGAATCAGTATCTGAAAGCAAGAAGAAAGAAACGGCAGAGAATCAGATGATGAAACAACAGTCCTGCTTGGCAAATTAAAAAACACTTAATAACAAAGCGAAGTTACCTCCGAAATCAGAAGGCTTGGAGGAGGACAAAAGAATGGAGTCAAGGAAATCAACTGAGAGGCAAGCAGTTCAAAAAAAGTTCAAAAAAAAGAACAAAACAGCAGGAATTCAAAATTTCATAAAATTGAAAGGATATTCCTCATCGTCGCCAAGAACAGTTTTGTAGCCAAGGAAGTAGACGCTGGCGTTCTTGGAACTGTTAGAGAGTTCGAACTCTTTCTCAAAGACTAAATCATAAGAAATTTGAGGGACTTTGTCTGTGGACAGGGTTCCCAGGACCAGCTTTTGATCGTTGAACTTCACATAGATCGGAACGCTCTCAGATGCCCTGTCCTTCTTAGTTTCCCCTAGTGACGCCTGAATATCATTTAATACGGCAATAATAATAATAATTAGTATAGATGCACCAGCTAAAATGCTCTGCTAGAACACAGCACTTTTGAAAAAAAAAAAAAAAAAAAAAAAAAAAAAAAAAAAAAAAAAAAAAAAAAAAAAAAACAACTCGGTAAAAAATTAAAAAAGAAAAAAAAATCAAAGACCTGCGAAAGATGCAAATATTTGTCGTCTCCGGGGTCGCACTTGACGGTCTCTCCGGGTTTAACTTCAACGCCTGAAGAAGAAAGAGAAAATAATAGAAAACAACAAGAGGAAGAGAAAGAGGAAGAGGAAGAGGAGATGAAACGGGGAATCAAATAGAGAAGAAAAACGTATGATAGAAACTATTGCGACATTGAGTGATAGATCAAATAACACAAAAGAAACACCGGAGGAGTGATAGCAGGAGATGCGAAAAAAGAGGAAGAAGAAGAAGAAAACAAGGAGAGGACTTACCCCAGAACTCCATCACCAACTGGATTAGAGGGGAAGAAAAATTACGCGGCGGCGAGCGGAGAGCGGAGAGCGGCGACCAAGAAAGAGAAAGGGGAAGAGGAAGCGCTCCGGTGCGTGGCGAAAAGCTGCGGGGAGGTTTAGGCCTTCTCTAGGGTTTGGGCTCTGGCCGCCCTTTAAAGAGCACCAGAAAATAGGGTAAACTACGCTAATGGTCCCTAAACTTTGAGTAATATTCGGATTGGTCGCCAAATTCTTTATTTCAACGGGTTAATTACACCAATGGTCCCTAACGTTTACACTATTTATTAATTTGGTCCCCAACTTTTTTTTCATGGCAATCAAGTCCCTAATCTCTTGATTCCATTTCAATTAAGTCCCAGCAGTTAGATAGCTGTTAAAATTGACGTAAACTACCACGTCAGCATCATATCAGCGCCTAGGAGGTGTCGTGTCAACGGATTGCAAAAAAAAAAAGGTTTGGGACCAAATTGAAAAACGATACAAAGGTTGAGGACCAATGGTGTAATTGACCCATTAAATTTATAAATTCAAAAAAAAATTTAATTTAAGATTTAAAATTTTAAATTTAAATTTTGATTTTGGATTCAAATTTAAATTGGAATTGAAATTTCGATTTTGTATTTAATTTTAAATTCAAATTCACATTTGGAATTGTAAATTCTAATTTAATTTCAAACTTCGATTTGAAATTTCAAATTCAAAATGTTAATTTGAATTCAAAGTTTAAATTCAAATTTATAATTGAAATCAAATGTTAAATTCAAATTTAAATTTTGAATTCAAATTTAAAATTTAAAATCAAAATTTTGAATATGATTTTAAATTTAAATTCAAATTTTAAATTTAAATTTCGGTATCAAAACTTTCATTTTAAATGTAAATTGAAATATCAAAATCAAAATCAAAATTTTAAGTTTGAATTCAAATTTTAAATTCAATTAAAAATTTAAATTTAAAATTTGAATTTCAATTCAAAATTTTAATTCAGCTTTAAATTCAAATTCAAAAATTCTAATTTGTTGTCATTTTAAAATTTTAATTGTAATATTATTTTTGAATTTAAATTTAAATTTTAAAATTTTTATTTTTAGGGACTGAAATGAAAAATGTGCAAAGTTTAGGGACCTAAAGTGACATGCAAAAGAATGCCAAATAGACGTTAATGTGGCGATTCCGTTAATTTTAATCATTTTTTTAACGTTTGAGACGTAATTGTAATAAAATTAAGAGACTAAGGACTTAATTGCAAAAAAAAGGTTGGGAACTGAAATAAAAATTGATGCGAAGGTTAGGGACTACCAGTGTTATTTCAACATTTGAGATCATAACTTTCATCGAGGAGATTTCAATTGAGTCCCTAAGCATTAAAGATTATTTTGTATTTCGTCATCAATTTGATTTTTTCAGTTCAGATATTTATTTTTGGGGCAATTGCCTATATACCCCTAAAAAGTTTCTGATTTTTTTATTTACCCCTATCAGAAGGCTAATATTGAAAATGCCTTTTTTATGTTCCAAGTTCTTTCTAATTTACCCCTGCAGTTAAATTCCGTCAGTTAGGTGCTAACAGTTGCCGTTATCCCTGCAAAATTACCATTTTGCCCATTCCAATATACCCTCGTACCGTAACCTACTTTTCTTTTATGCCCTCCATGTAGCCAATACTTTTCTTATTTGCCCTTAAAATATCAAATTCGTTTCCTATTTACCCTCCAACGGTCATTTCAACGGTAACCTTCTTTTCTAACATTATAAAAGCACATCCATGGCTCAAAAATAAGTCAAGCTTACTTCTCCATCTACTAGCTTTTTTTTTTCTCTTATTTGCCTCACTTCTAGCCATAAGAGCCATCTAAGTGAGAGATCTGCATCAACTCCTGACACACAAATTCCTGTGTGCGACTGCGGAAGATCTTGTAGAATATGGGTATCGAAGCAGCCAACAAGCCAAGGACGTCGATTCTACCGTTGCCCAAATTGGGGGGTAAGATAAGCTATTGTATATTCTAACTGTATG
>NC_033622.1:4814265-4821856 GCF_001540865.1 Ananas comosus | reverse complement strand
GAGCGAAATCGGCGAATTCTTTGTAGAGAGAGAAAAACCCTAGAGAGAGAGAGAGAAAATGATGCAAGGTTGCTTCTCTGGGCTCTAGCACACTCCAGCAAGCTCCAAGAGTCGTGCTGGGATCAAATAGGTAGGCACAAGATGTGAAATGACCAATTTGGCCCTGCTATCACGAATCTGCCAGCTTGTACCGGTACAAGGTAATGGCTGTACCGGTACAGCAAGCAGAAAATGCTGAAATTTCGGAGGTCAATGCATTTTCTTATATTTTGCATTCCAATCACTCTCAAACTTGTCCAAACACTTGTTCTAACCTTTTAGAACATGTAGGAGTGATCCACACACCATTCCACACACTCGAACTTCGCAATTTGCAAAAGTTCAGTGTATTACAACCTCGCTCCCTGCGGTGTCGATTTCTGGAAACACACCGCTTGAGGAGGAGCGACCTCCCTCAAGCCAAGACTCAATGTGAGTATGATCCGATTCCCAATTTGGGAATGTATAGCCATAAGCCACAATGCCACAAATGCCACAATCATGATAGGTTTTCTACCTATTTATTCAAGCCGCTCTCTAGGTCATTCTTGTCTCAATGCCACTCTTGGTTAAACTATGTTTAATAACTATGTTCTCTATGCCAATCAATGTCTCTATTGTCCATGTCACATTTGTTTACTAATGTCCAAGTCCAACTCTCACATTCACACAATAATAGGGTCCTAACATACATGTTCATTATGGTTCTACCTTTCTCTATGTTCAACTTCGTTAGAAACATGTCATTGAAAGCAACCAAGGTTCACATGTATTTAGCCCTATCATACATGAATGGTACAAAATATATATGCTCAAATGCCACAAGTGTTTACTAGGTTCATGACACTAGGTTCACACTATACTTGTTCAACCTATGTTCAAGACACTAGGTTCATAGCTTCCATGTTTAACCTATGTCCATGACTCTAGATTTAGTGCCACTCGATCTAATGTATATAGATTATCCATATGCACATTTCCATTTCTTAACATTAACCACATACTTGCATTCATTATTTCTAAATCATGCTTATCATACCATTACTTAGCATTATCCACATGCATGCTCTACAACATGTCATTATGCATTTCTTTAAGCATATTCTTATAATGTTAACATTCATATGCCCTTTATCTTATGCATTCAAATCATTAATCACATGCATTTATCTAGCATTCTATAATATGTTAACATACTTCTTTTCACATTCTTACATTATGTCAATATGCATTCCTTTAGCATTTCACATTATATGTCAACATGCATCAATATGAAATCTCATTTCTCTTAGACATACAGGCGACCTAATCGCTTCGGTAAGCACAACCCACCTCATTTCGCATTCCGATTGCTTGTCGACACTTGCAATCGGCCTCCCGCGGCACCCGGCACCCGGTTTGGCCCGATCTCTCGCGCGACCACCCGAACGGCCTCCAATTCACGATCCGAAAATTAAAGGTCTTCGGTTATGTGCCACGATGCTTCAAATCCGTTTTCATGGGTTTACGATGTCGCCTCGGCCCTCCAGGCGGAAACGAAGCCTAAACGTCCGTTTCTTTAATAACTTCGCAACGGCTCGACGAATCGCCGAACCGACTTCGCCAACGCGTTCGTTTACCTAGCAATTAGGTTTACAGAGGGTCAAATGAGATCAAACCCTCATATTTACAAAACTAGCATTTTTGAGCCCTAGATTACAACTAGGTAAAAATCCACCATTAGAGCCTTGGTTTCAAGCATCAAACCTCTAATTAGCATGCTAGAATACCTCTAAATCCATTCTTAGAGCTTAAAAACCAAACTAGAGAGAAATGCCATTAAAGGGTTTGAAGCTTACCTTCAAAGCTTGCTCTAATGGAGAGGAAGAAGACGAAGAAGATGAAGATCAACTTCCAAGCTTGCTTCTCCACCAAAACCTTCAATTTTGGGAGAGATTTAGAGAGAAAATGGGTGGGTTCTCTCTTTCCCTCTCCAAGCGTGTGTGCGTGTGTGGCGTGCGGGTGTGTGTGTGGCGCACGGTTGAGGGAGAAGAAGCATCAGCTTCTATATAATACCCCTCAAACACTATTCACTCCAGGCAGCTTGAAATCTGATAACTTTCGCCGGAGCTCCCTAAATGTCCGTTTGAGCTCAAACTTGACAGTCATATTCAGTTTTACGTACTGAGCAAGAATATATTTTAAGTTTTCAGTTTCGACCCCATTTGGTCACCGAAAACTGTACCGAACTGTAATCTTTATCAGATAGCTGTCGGATTTTATTTCTCACTCTACGGGTGTCAGAAAAATATGAAACTTTAAATCTAGCCTCATAAAAATATTTCTGACTTATCCTCCAATTTTCATAATTTTCTGAGACTGTGTATTTTCTGCTAATTTATCTGTCCCGTTTCCAACAGAAAATTCTAAATCTTCTGTTTTCATTCCGATTTCAGCACAAGTCACTTCTGACTTATGTTTTACTTCTACAAATCCAATAAAAATAGTTTCTCACACTATTTTTATTTATTTTTATCTTTATACCAAAATCTGGTATGTTACACAATGCCTCCCGTAGACTCCTCCAAAAGTGAGATGTGAATCTCGGGTCCCGATCCGATACAATTGATACCGGAACCTCATGAAGTCTCACATCCTCGTCCATGTATACTTGAGCCAACTTGTCCCCCGACCATGTAATATGAATCGGTAGGAAATGCACCTACTTCGTCAACCGGTCTACTATCACCCAAATTGCGTCATGTCCACCTTGAGATCGGGGGAAACCGGTCACGAAGACCATAGCGATATTTTTTCATTTCCAAACGGGTATAGGTAAGATTTGCAATTTTTTCGCCGGAAACCGCCGCTCCGCTTTTACTTGTTGGCACGTAAGACATTGTGCCACGAACTCTCCAATGTCTTTCTTCATGCTCGGCCACCAATAGTGCACTTTTAAATCTTGGTAAATCTTGATGCCGCCCGGGTGAATACTATAAGAAAATTGATGCGCTTCTTGCATAATCGCCTTTCGAATGTCCTCGTTCTTGGGAACACACCATCGATTTCGGAATCGAAGGGTGTCGTCGGTCCCAACGCCAAAATTATCGACACTACCGCTCTCAACTTCTCCACGCACCTTTTGGAGATACTCATCGGAAGCTTGCAACTCTTTTATCCTCTCCAACAAGATCGATTGTACCACCAACACGGCAAGTGTATCCGGCACTCCCGGCACTACTACTACTAATCCGAGCCATTACATCTCCTTTTGCAACAACGGTTGGGGTATAATTGCCGAAGCCAAGTTTTCCCCCGATTTTCTACTAAGTGCATCGGCCCCGACAATTGCCTTCTCGGGGTGGTATAGAATAGTAACGTCGTAATCTTTTAATAACTCTAACCACCGCCGTTGTTGTGTTCAACTCTTTTTGGGTGAACAAATATTTACGGCTTTTGTGATCCGTGTAGATCTCACAGTGTTCATCATACAAGTAATGCCTCCATAACTTTAGCGCGAAAATAACCGCCACTAACTCTAGATCATGAATCGGGTAGTTCTTTTCATATCTCTTCAATTGGCACGAAGCATAAACTATAATTCGGCCATTTTACATCAAGACACACCCGAGACCGATATATGAAGCATAACTGTATACTACAAAAGTCTCCCACGGCGTCGGTAGAGCAAGCACCGGGGTCGATGTCAACCTTTTCTTTAACTCCTCGAAGCTCCGATCGCAATCGTCGCTCCAAACATACTTCACTCCCTTGTGTGTGAGGTGCGTTAGTAGAGTGGTTTATTTGGCGAACCCTTCCATGAACCGCCGGTAGTAGTCCGCTAGTCCAAGGAAACTGCGGACCTCCGCTACACCCGTCAGGTGAGGCCAATCTTTAATTGCCTCTACTTTCATCGGATCCACCAAGATGCCTTCACCCTAAATCACGTGGCCTAGGAAGGTAACCTCCGAAAGCCAAAATTCGCACTTCTTTAATTTTGCATAAAGCTTCTCTTTGCGTAGTATTTCCAACACGGTCCTCAAGTGCTCCTCATGTTCTTCCTCACTCCATGAATAGACCAACACGTCGTCAATGAACACCACGACGCACCGATTTAGCAACGGTCGAAAGACCCTATTCATCAAGTCCATGAATGCTGCCGGGATATTAGTAAGCCCAAACGGCATAACCGTGAACTCATAATGGCCATACCGCGTACGATACGCCGTTTTGTGCACATCCTTGGGCCGTATCTTCAACTGATGATACCCCGATTGAAGATCTATCTTCGAGTACACCCTCAACCCTTTCAACTGATCGAATAAATCATCAATCCTTGGCAATGAGTACTTGTTCTTAACTGTGACCTTGTTCAACTCGCGGTAATCCACGCAGAATCGAAATGAGCCATCCTTTTTCCTCACAAATAGCACTGGAGCTCCCCACGGTGACACGCTCGGCCTCACAAAGCCTTTATCGAGCAAGTCTTGCAACTGCGCCTTTAGCTCTTTTAGCTCCGTCGGTGCCATTCTATATGGAGCCTTCGAAATTGGCACCACCCCGGGAATACATCCGAAAACTCACACGCTACCCAAATACCACTAAGCTCCGGGTGCTCCTTTTGGGCTTCTACCATTGCCGCCAGGTAGGCTACACATCCACCCTTAATCATTTTTCTCACTCTCGCCGCTGATACGGTTGCCGCGAAGCGCTTGCTTTTACATGCCCGGTACACTAACTCTTCTTGATTAGGCTCACGGAACGTGATCACCCTGCTTTCACAATCTATCACGGCATAATACTTGGAGATCCAATTGATCCCCAAGATTACATCGAAGCCCCACATCTGGTTTAACACCAATAGGTCTATCAGCATGATCCAATCACCTATCTGTACCGAACAAGCTAAGTACTCATCATGGACACGGAACGAATGCTCAAGTGTACTCACTGACCAATAGTCCTCGTTATGCATGATCTCTATGTCATGAGTTTTCGCAAATGATGCACCTATGAATGAATGCGATGCACCCGTGTCGAATAAAGCTTTAGCTCTAGTGCCATTGATCAAGATAATACCTGCCACGACGTCATCGGGGACGGCAATCAGCTCCTTCACCTGAGTGGCAAAAATTTGCCTACTCGGTGCTCTAGATGCCTTCGGCTGACGCGATGAAGATGAGCGCCCAACCGACATCGCCGGTGGTAACCCCGCAAGCTGTCTGCGGGTAGAAGGAACTAATGCCGCCGTCGGTGCAAATGACGCCCATCTCGGGCACTCACGAATCATATGTCCCGCTTGACCGCACTTGAAGCACGTTCCTTCGCCTTGCGGGCAAGCCGACGATCGATGATTGCCGCCGCAAATCACGCATCGGGAAGTCCTCCCGTTCTTCGACTGCTGTTGAGGATACCGAGAGGCCGCCCGTTGCCCGCTTCTTGCTCTTGTCCCTTGACTTGGCTGAGGACTCGCGCTCCTCACGTACGTGGGCATCGCCGTGCTCTGCCCACAAGGCTCTATCAAAGACCTCAACAAAGGTCGTGAGCTTGAGAATCTGCACGACCCTATAAATTCTCGGTCAAAGTCTTCGCAAGAACCAATCGGCCCGGTCCCGGTCATCCCAAACAACATCCGGGACACAGTCAATGATGTGGGAGAACTCCTGCTACCGAGCGATCTTGTAAGGACTGAGATTTTGACAGTGTAGCTGAACTCTCTGTCGACGATGTTTTTGTGTGTAATTTAATTACATAAGTACTTTTCAAGTTTCAGAAGAAAACGAGTTAGAACGGAGAAGTTACGCGATCATTAGTATTCACTTAAGTGAATAGTAACTCCGATTTTTCGGAGAAGCCACGGAGTAGAGTTGGCTTCTGGTGCGTATCGGACTCCGATCATAGCGATCCAATTGCTTGTTTCGACCAGTTCAGCTATTCTGGAACCAATGGCGCTGACGGATTTTAGATCTGATGCACGATTTTCGAGATAAAGGGGTTTCTTTGGTTATATATATATATATATATATATATATATATATATATATATATATNTTATCAGTAAAATTGTATCAGAACTATTCAGAGTTGTATAAAATCACAGTTTTGTTATACTAGTTAGGAAAGAAACTTGGTGGTAGTTGAGACAGTTTAACATAATGCAACTTGTGAAAGGTTAATCAAAATAGTAATATAGGCATATGCATGACTTCTCAAAGGTGGAAAACTTATTATTATTATTATTTTAACAAAATATATAAATACTCCTGATAACAAAAGGTGTTACGATGATTTTCCTGAATAAAGTTATAATTGTGTGTAGGCAACAAAACTAACCAAGTAATTACCCCAAATATGATTCAACAGAAAATTAATTATGGAATTTACTAGGATTTCTAGTTTAGGGTACATTTGGATATATTCAAGAAAAATGGTACTCTACTACTATCTTTGCACCCACCTCAGGTGGGTGCTGCTTTGTTGGATGGCGCCATCGTCGTCGACGGCGGCGGCGGCGGCGGCGGGGTTGGACGGGCGGTGTGCAACGCCAAGCCTTCCCTTCTCTCTCTTTTTTTTTTATTTATTACTTTTTCTTTTTTTTTTTACTTCTCCTTCTCCTTATCCTTATCTTTCTCTTTCTTCTTCCCCTTCTTCCTACTCTGTTACTTCTCTCTCTCTCTCTCTCTCTCTCTCTCTCTCTCTCTCTTCCTGTGTATGTGTGGATGGGTTGTATGCCCTGGGCCCCCTTCGCTCGTCTCTCCCCGACGCCGTTTTATAGGGGCTCCGAGGAACCAAATCCCCAGATCTCCACCGGTGATCGACGGTGATAAGATGGCTCGACGTGATCCGCGGCTAGATCTGCGGGATCTGTGTACAGTGATGTCGACGGGGCTCGCGAGCGGCGACAATGGCGAGATTTTCAGCATGGCCCTCGAGATTCGCTGACGCGACTGACGGCGGCCGACGCGTGATCTCCGGGATCTGCGTACGGGATAGCGGGATTTGCGGGATCTCCGGCTCAGCGAGCGGCGCGGAGTAACGAGACGGTGCGCTGGTGAGATTTGGGGCGCGGGATTCGCGGGATCTGTGTACGGGGCAGATCTCTGGTGGATTCGGCGGGCTTCACAGGATCGCCGGGATCCGATTGGGAAAAGGTCGTACCCCCGCGATCTCGGGGATTCGCGTACGGCGCGGCGGGATGCCGGGATTTGGCGGTGAAACGAAGGAGAAGAGGGTGGGCGATCCTCCCCCTTCATTTCTTCTGTTTTTTTTTTTTGGGCTTTTTTTGCATTTAGACCCCGGCAAATTTTTATTTTAAAAATAGCTCTGTCAAAATTAAATTTGCAAATTGGCTCTGGACCTGCCACGCATACGTCACGTCAGCGCCACGCGGGTAGGACGGGACGCGTGTGTTAAGTTGAACACGGTGAACCATTCACCGTGTTCAAACACGGTGAATGGTTCACCGTGTTTAGTACGTATTTTTTTTATATATTGAAAAGTGGAATAAGGAGTAGGGATGTCAATAGGTTTGAATATCCGAAATATTATCCGAATCCAAACTCGAATAAATTAT
>NC_033622.1:4725503-4813978 GCF_001540865.1 Ananas comosus | reverse complement strand
CTGACGGATTTTAGATCTGATGCACGATTTTCGAGATAAAGGGGTTTCTTTGGTTATATATATATATATATATATATATATATATATATATATATATGTGTGTGTGTGTGTGTGTGTGTGTTTTATGGTGAATGTATTGAGGGTAGGTTTTGTCGCAAATCGGCAACCAATTTGGACAAAACAAAATCCTGAATTTGATGTATCTGTCGTGCTGATCGCACTGGTGCGATCCGTCTGCAAATCTGACGAACGGATCTCCTGATATCGCATGATTATCGAGGAAGGGTCACAAGTGGAGAAACAGTATTTTCGCGAAAAGCCCGACATTTTATGTACCGAATCGCGTGAGAATGGACGACAAGGTGTGTACGCGCAAAATACACGCGATGTGAAGGTCTTAGTACGAAATACTGAGTTTCGGGGGACTTTTGTGCGAATTGGCCATTTGCATAAAAGTGACCACTTAGGGTTTCTCCATGGAAACCCTAACCCTAGGTCTCTCTCTTCCTCAACCTTAACCCAGCCGCCTCCCTCTTGTTCCCCAGCTTTTCTTGCGCATGCCCCGGCCACCTGAGCACGCCGCCGGCCGCCGGAGCTGGCTGCTCCTCCACCTCCTCCATCACACCTACTACCTAGCCACCTCTATCTCCGTCCGTGAGCATCCTGGATGATCTANAAATATATTATGTATATATATATATATATGAACCAAACAAGCTCTTATTGTCAATTGAGCTTGTTTGGTTCATATGTACATATATATATATACATATGTATGTATATATATATGCCATACTAGCACTGCACGGCTAGATGCAGTGTTGGCCGCAATCACGGCCTCTAAGGAGAATATCGCGCGAATAGGATAATTATTAATTCGGAATGAGCAGCCGATGGTAGGCTTACAAGCGCCTGTAATGACACCACCCAATATTGTCGAAACTACTGAATCTCATTCGATTTCAGAATCTAAATTATATGAACCAAACAAGCTCTTATTGTCAATTGAAGAGTTGATGAAGAAGTGAATTAAATAGAAAATACTTACGTCGCACCTGGCTGCTTGTACGTAATTCATGGAAAAATGTGATTTAAACAAGAAAACTTATAACTTCACTCATCATATATAATAAGGAGTGCCCTAGCTAGGCACATTTTTTAACACAGACTCTTTAAAAGCCCTGCTGGCTTTTAATCCGAACAAGCTTATTTAATAATTGACCCAAACATATAACCAGGACCCTGAAGCAAACACAAACAAGGACACTCAAATAAAAGTACAAAAACAAATACCAATAAAAAGTACAACAAACAACTGAGAAGAAAAAGACCTAATGCGAATTATGAGATTGATGAATCCCTGCCAGAAGCGATAAGAGAAAGATGCTGCCATATACTACTAAACTCTCTACCACCGTCACCAAGATGAAATAGCAAATTACAAAGCTCAGATCGAACCATCCATGTCTGGACCTTAGTGCGCTTAACAGACCGTAAAGCTGTCCTATTTGTGGACCTGCAGACAATGGGATCAAAGCGAAAGAGAATATGAAGACAAGAATGGCAACGGGAGTACTAACTGGAGCCAGCACAACATACACCGACATTGCGAATGCGACCATCATATAGTTTATGGCCACGGATAGGAAAATGGAGGAGCGGATGATGAGTTTAATGCGAACAGAAGGATCTGCCCTAAATGAGCTAACATACGTAAGCAAGAACGTGACCATGATGGAGCAAACAAATGCTAAGGAGTCCGAGATTATGAACGCGTTGAAAGCATATTTTCCTGCTAGAGTTGGTGTGCCTCCGTTTGGGTGGTCGTCAGCTTTATAACCTCCCGGCATGGTGAAAGCTGCGGCAAATGTCACGGTAGCGATAAGTACCGAGGCAATCGTTAGGTTTTGGGCTGCTCTCTCGTACGCCTTCTGTTTTTCCTCCTGATCTGGTTGATTGTTGTTTTCATTGTTCAGCTTGTCAAGTCGGCAAGGACCGTGGATGGCACCCATAAATCTTAAGCACTGAGAAATCCACAAAACCGGTTCCTGGAAGAAGAGCTAACAAGAACAACATGAAAATAATTAAAGACCAACTAATATAGGGTACTACGTACTCACTGCATAAGTATCATAGCTAGTTGTGATCATTTGGCAGGTAGAGGACAGGCGAAGTTTGCCTAGCCTTTCACTCAGGCCAGCATCTCCTTGTATAATTAGGCTCTGTTTGGATACCCTTAAAACTATGCTACATCGGTAGAAAAATTATTCTATGAAGCGTTTGGAAGAAAAAAAAAAGTAATTTTTGGTATATAGTTAAACTATATCAAAAAATGAAGTAAAATTATAAACCACTCTAACAAAAAAAAAGAATTTTACCATTCTTGGACAAAGATGCATCAAGTTCTAACTTTAAAATTTCAACATAAAATTTTAAATTTCAACATAGATTTTAAATTTTATAATTTAATTTATATTCAAACTTTTAATTTCAAATTTAAAATTTGAATTTTAAATTTTAAATATCAAAAATTAAATTTTATAATTTTAAGATTTAAATGTCAAATTTTAAATTTTAAATTTTCTAATTTTATAAATTCAAATTTTAATTTTCGAATATCAAATTATAAATTTTAGTTTACAAATAATAAATTTCTAATTTTAAATTTTCTAATTTTATAAATTCAAATTTTAATTTTCGAATATCAAATTATAAATTTTAGTTTACAAATAATAAATTTCTAATTTTAAATTTTCTAATTTATATGCAGTGTCCCGGGGGTTTGGTATCGGATTGGCTACAGTATTAGCGATTGGTCGATACATCTGGAGAGTGTCGGACTGAATTGGAGTCGTTTTTGCACAAAATGGATGCGGAAACGCACTCGGCGCACTCAAATAAGCAAAACTGAAGTTTGCCAGTTTCGGGAGCCCAGAACATGGTTTGGGTCGCCCAGAACTGAACGTGAACTGAAATAAAACTGGCAGCCAATTCGGATCCTGTTTTTGGGTCCCCAGAAATGGGCCCGAAAGTTCACTTTGGGATTATCGACTATGCTGACCGTGTATGGTGGTAGGTGAGGTCCGCCGGACCATGTTTGGGCACATCGTACCGCAGGCGAAGGAACCAACGAAGGAGTGCTGTATTGATCTAGAAGTTTCGGATGCCCAGAAGTTAATTTCGGGCGCCCGAAAATGTAGAGTTCTGCAGGGACAGCAGGTTAGTGTTTTTGTTCTTGGGGCTTATCAGACCATTGCACCTCCTTATAAAAGCTTGTGTGCGATCCCCTGAGAAGCTTTTTCACCCTTCCTTACAGAGAAGCTCATATTTTGCACTCTAGTCCTCCAAATACTCCAAATTACACCATTCCACCTTGAGAATTGCAGTTTCTGTAGATTTCCAGCAGCGACCTTCGGTGTTTTGGCTCGTGTGCGACGTAAGAAGCTCCGTTTGCTGTGAAATTTGGTTTGGTGGTTACTAGACTTCTTGGAGATTTCGTGGGGCTCATTTGACAGCATTTGATTGAGGTTTGCATTGTCAATTTACTGTTTTTGCAGACTGCTGCTGTATTGGAGCTGAAATTTGTATTTTTATGGTTTTCTTGGATCAATCCTTGGAAGAAGTTGCATTTCGAACCAGAGAAGGTTGCTCCATCATACTCCACTGGTTTTAGCACCTTTCCTCAACTGAATTGAAGATTGGAAGGTGAGTTTGACATTGCAATCTTAATGAATTTAAGCTTAAGTGCTGAAATCTAGAGTATTGATGGAAACTTTGGGATTTTTGTGCTTTGATCCTTAGAGAGATTTATTGCTGGTTGGAGGCTGGTCTCAACAAAGGTTTTCAGCAGTTGCTTGCTGTCGTCGAGCTCGTGCTAGAGGTGAGTTAATGATATGCTTACTGGATTCTACGGATTTCCTCCTAAGCCTAGTCGATGTCAGCATGTATATTTTTTAGTCTTTGTATACCATGTTATCTAGCTCGAATTCGTTGATTTGCATGTTAATTGAAATCTGAATTTGGAGCATACAGTAGTGATTTAGATAAATTATACATGTTGGACTTGGAACTTGACTTAGAAAAAAACTATCGATTCTACACCGTCATTTTCTTAAACTACCAGATTTAGCTCTATGAGCCATAGTTTGTGTTGTATCGCCGCAGTTTGTGGACGGTAGATATCCAGGATAGTGTAGAATAAATTTACGCTCGTGCTGGAATATCGAGCTTATTTTTACAGCTGTGTTTAGAATGTTCCGGACTGTCGGGTGCCGTTCAGGTTGACAGTGGACCCAGATTGTATTTTTTGCTTCAGATTGTGCCGAGGGCACGTGAGTTTTGGTGGTTAGATCAATTTTACCCTTCTACTTTGACTATAGCCTGTGAGAGCCTGATTGAGCTCGACAGAGATACGCTTGCATACTCGGTTGGGTAGCGCCCACGAGTGCAACTCCGGAGTCGGGCTCAGTGCTGTTTTGTTGGTGTCATTGTGTCCTGATTGGACTGGCTCTCCACTGACTACCTAATGTGGTGGTTGTTAATGTAACTTCGACAGGCGGGACGGGTGTATTCACAGTCCCTAGTGAGATTGGGTCAGAATTTGCATTTTCTACAAATAGTTAGTGTTGGATCACGATAGTATAGTGGCATATAACTGTAGATTTGTTCCAGCTTTCTTTACTATCATTGCTTACCTCTGCAGACTTAGTGGATGAGCCGTTAAGGTCGGTAGCGGTACCCACTGAGGACTACTTCTTTTTACAGTAGTTCCCACACCCAGTTGTAGATCCTTTTTGTAGAGCCCTCTTCTTCGGCTGCTGCTGTTGCAGATACAGATCGTGGAAAGGAAGTCGCGAGCTAAATTCCTTTCCGTTTTGCTGCTGACCTAGAGATATACCAGCTACAGGTAGTTGTAGTTTTTGGTTCTTATACATACTGATGTTAGTGTCTCTGTAGTGTTCCGGAGGTTTGGATAGGATTGGTTGTAATATTATTGACTAGTCAACACATCTGGAGAGTGTCAGATTGAGTCGGAGTCAATTCTGCACGAAATGGATGCAAAAATGGACTCGGGCACTCAAATAAGCAAAACTGGAGTTTTGCCAGATTCGGACGCCCAGAACTGGATTTGGGTCGCCCAGAAGTTGAGTGCAGAACTGATGAGAACTGGAAGCCAATTCGGGTCCATGTTTCGAGCGCTCGAATGTGAGTCCGAAAGTGCACCTTGTGTGTATCGATTGTGCTGACACGTGGCTGGTGGTTGGTGAGGTCCGCCAGAGCCAGATATGGGCACAGCACACCGCGGGCGAAGAGTCCGAAGAGGAAGCTTTGTGTAGCCTGGAGGATTCGGGCGCCCATAATGTGAGTTCGGGCGCCCGGAAATGCCCGAGTCTGTAGGGACACCAAATTGCAGCAGCTGTTCTTGGGGCTTATTCTACAATTCCAGCACCCTATAAATAGGTGGAGAGTGACCTTGGTGAGCTCTTTTCACTCTCTCTTCTCAGTAGCACCTCTGATTTCTTCTCCACTCCTCGATTTCCTTTGGATTTCATCCAATTCATCAGTTTGAATGTGATTGAGTGCTGATTCTGCAGTTTTCCTGCGACGACCTTCGGTGTTTTGGCTCGTGTGTGACGTAGGAAGATCAGATTACGACGAAACTTGGTTTGCTGGATTCTAGACTTCTAGAGGAATCCAGAGCACGAGTGTGTTTCAACGTTTTTGGCAGATTTGCCGAGTTTGGTTGAGGTTAGCTTTGTCGATTTCCTATTTTTCCTTGCTGCTTGCAGTTTTGAGCTAAAAATGGAATTTCTTGGATTTTATTGAGGTTAGCTGTAAAGGCAGTAGGATTTTGGACCTGAGCTTGATACTTCTATGCACTTCACTAGATTTGAGACCCTCCTCACCAGATTTGGATGTAATTAGGTGAGTTTTGACATTGGAGTTGGGTTAATTAAGCTTAAGTGCTGAAATTAGCATTGTTATTGATGCAACTTGGATATATTAGGTTCAGATCTTGGGAGAAGAGTAGTCTTGAACCAGAGAAACTTTCTACAGCTATTTCACTGCTGAGGGAACCTTGCTACTGCTGATTTGAAGGTAATCTAGTGAAATTAGCATTGTAATTGAACTAATTTAAGCTTAAGTGCTGAATTATTGAATTTTTGTGGATTTCTACGCTAGATCCTTCAAGTATTCCAATTGCTGATTTGGTGTGATTTCAGCTGAGTCTCACAGCAGTTCCGAGACCTCCTTGCTGCCTGGAAAGAGCATTTGGGGTGGGTGTATCATTGGTTTCGCTTCTAAGTGCATGTTAGTCGACGTGTATGATATGCGGCTATTGTTGTCATGCTGTAGCTCAAATTCATCGATGAGTATGTAAATATATAAATCTGAATTTGGAGCATATTTAGTAATTAGATAAATTATACATGTTGGATTTGGAACTTGACTTAGGAGAAAACCAGCGTTTTGATCCGTCATATGCTTCTACTACCTAATTTAGCTCTAGGAGCCGTATTTTGATTGTATCACCGCTGTTTCAGCGCGATGGGTACTCGAGATAGTTTAGAATGCATTTACGCTCGTGCTGAGATGCCGAGCTTATTTTTTACAGCAGAGTCTAGGCTATTTCGGATTGTCGGGTGCCGTCGGGGTTGACGGTGGACCCAGATTATTTTTAGTCTCAGATTGTGCCTAGGGCACGTGAGTTACTCGTTAGACCCTGTTCACTTGATGTTAGCTTGAGAGAGCTTGATTAAGCTCGACAGAGATACACTTGCATACTCAGTTGGGTAGCGCCCGCGAGTGCCACTCCGGAGTCGGGCTTTGTGCTTTTGCGTTGGTGTTGTTCGTGCATGTTGGACTTGCTCTCCACTGGTGTCAGCGTGGAGGTAGCTGTATAGTCGTAACCGGGCGGAACGGGTGTGTTCACAGTCCCAGGGACGGGTATGCTTGCAGTCCTAGTGAGATTCGGTCGGTATTGACATTTTCTACAGTTGGTTAGTGTAGAGCATGATAGTGTAGTGGTTTATAGCTGTCGATTTTCTTCCAGTATTTTCTGCTATCCTTGCTCCCTTCTGTAGACTTAGTGAGTGGGCCGATGAGTTTGAGGGCGGTACCCACTGAGGACTACTTCTTTTGTAGTAGTTCTCACGCCCAGTTGTTACCGCTGTTTTTGCAGAGCGTTGCCTTCGGCTGCTGCTGTTGCTGATCTCGATCATGGCAAGGACGTCGCGAGTTAGAGCCCTTCCAGAGAGTCGCAGAGCTAGAGGAGCACCAGCTATAGGTAGTTGTAGTTTTTGGGTCTTTACATACAGTTGTTGCATCTCGCCAGAGCGAGCTTTTGTATATCTGGATTACATGTATGTATTGAACCTCGGTATTTATTGATACGGTTTATTTTCCTAGCTGCTCCATACTACTGTTTGTGGTATTGTATGATTATAGATACTTCTACTTTTCACTTCGTATACAAAAAAAATACCTATGTATACGGCGGGTCTGTTATCGAGCCTGGGGAAACGTGTAATCCGGGGCATGACAGTCTCGCTAGAGCGAGTGATTTTTGTACCAGGATACTATATATGTATGTTGAACCGATGTTGTTTATATATGCTTTTCTTCTTAGCAGCTCTATACTACTGGTTGTAATATTGTATGATTACAGGTATAGGTACAGCTATCGCTTCGTATACTGGAGAAAGTCCTTTGTATACGGCGGATTTGTCGGCGTGCCCGGGGAAACGAGTAATCCGTGGCGTGACAGATTAAGTTGGTATCAAAGCATAGCATTAGGCCATTAGGACCTAGGAACCCTAAGTTTGGTAAACCTTAGGAAGGCAAGACGCGAGAGGCGTGATTTATCGCGAAAGTCAGCGATTGATTTGCTTTAACTCATCCTAGGGCGGAATGAGTGACTGAAGGAGTGTCTATTTCATCCAAGAAAATTATGTCCGCTGCAGACGGCATAATTTTGAGGAGAAATAGGAGCCGACTTCTAGACTTTCGCTTTATTGGGTCGAGAGTGTTTGTATTTTGTATCTGACCCTTATGTCCTTTTCTTGCAGCTATGTATTGACGCCGAGGTCTACCGCCGACTAGGGATAGCGCCGCACCTTCTGAGATGCCTGAGCCGGCAGAGCTGAGTGCACGACTATAGTCGAGTGCACCCCCGGATCTGAGAGAGCAATTAGCTTCTCTGATGGAGGTGACGAGGCAGCAGGGGGCGTTGTTGCAGAGGATGTGCGAGACATTAGCTCCGCCACAGAGCGCAGTACCGAGAGCACCAGAACAGGCAGCTCCACCCCCGACTACTCTAGTGGCCGCACCAGCCGCAGCTGTACACCCACCAGTGACAGTTCCTACTGTGCAATTTGCATCTTCTGGAGAGGCGTCACAGATGACTGAGGCTGAGCAGGAGCGGTTGATTGAAAGGCTGGCTTGTTTCTGCCATTTTGATCCGCCGACCTATGACGGCAGCTGCACAGAGCCCTGTGTCGTAGAAGACTGGGTGAGCGCGATGGAGAAGCTGTTTGAGGATTTGTTTATTCCTGAGCGGGAGCAGGTACACTTGGGAGTTCACTGCTTGGCCGGCGATGCACACTCTTGGTGGAGGAGGATGAGGCGAGATCGAGGGTTGATGGCATTGCAAATGAAGTGGGATGAGTTTTGCGGGATGCTGTATGGGATATACTTTCCAAGCAGCATGAAGTAGAAGCTCGAGGAGGACCTGAAAAAGCTTCAGCAGGGAGAGAGAGCAGTTCAGGAGTACATCCATGAGTTTACTTGACTCCTGAACTATGTGCCATTTGTAGCCAGAGACGAGGCCCACAGGGTATATCTGTTTGAGCGAGACTTGAGACCAGAGATCTTCAGGTTGGTACTTGCGCAGAGGTTGAGGACCTTGAATGCATCTATTGAGCAGGCTTTGTGAGTGGAGAGAGGTGATGCATCTATTCGGGAGCGGACCCAGGTGTCAGGGCAGAGTCAGGATAGGAAGCGCCCAGATCCAGATGACGGAGGACAGTCGAGCAGCAGGCGTCCGCCAAGACCTCCACAATCACGCTCTCAGGGTCGTGGGTCTTCGGGACGTTAGCGTTCCAGAGGGTCGCGTCAGGAAGGACAGTCGCAGAGGACGCCGCATTGGATCTTAAATTTCTAATTTTAAATTTTCTAATTTATAATTTCAATTTTTAATTCTCAATTTTTAATTTTCAAATTTAATTTTTAAATTTCAAATTTCAAATTTCAAATTTCAAATTTCAAATTTCATTTTAAATTTTAGTTTTCAAATTTCAAATTTTAAATTTTAAATTTTAAATTTCAAATATCAAATTTTAAACTTCAAATTTTAAATTTTAAATTTTAAACTTCAAATTTTAATTTTCAAATTTCAAATTATAAATTTTAATTTTNGAGGCCGCCTCCCGCCGTCGGCCGGCATGAGCGCCGGCCTCCCCTGGCCTGCCGCGCCGGGTTGCCGCCGGCGCCCCCGCCGCCGGAGCCCTCCTGCTAGCCGGACCCGAGCCAAGCTTCTTCTTTGCAATGCGGCTAGGGCATCATTGCCCCCCCGCCGTGGCCACCTCCCGTCGCCGGCCGACACACGCCCTTGCCACCCCACACTTGCAGTACCCTCGCCCTGCCGGCGCGCTCGCCGTCCGGCCGCCGTTGGCCGTGCCCTAGCTTCCCCCGACCGGTAAGCTTGTTTATGCTGTTTTGTGCACTGTTTACGATTCTGACCGCAATGCCAGCAACCCGAGGCTGTTCCGATGCCTCTGGAGGTGAGCACGGTGATCGTCAGCCAGTGCTGGTCACAGTGCTCACCTCATTTAGGGTCAATGAGCTCCGGATGTGTGAGTTAGAGGTGTTTTAGTTTCAGCGCGTAGTTTTCGCTGAACTTCGCATCGCTCGCGCGGTTGCCTCAGTGGCCGAAAGTGCTCCGAAAGGTGAGCACGGCCTCCAGCACGCCGAGACCTGTCAGTGGGTGTCTCGGCTTGGCTGATTAACTTTCGGTTTGCGTAGTCGGACCATAAAAGCCCCGAAATCACATAAAATAATGTGATTTTGGGTAACCTGGTGGTTTTACGCATTTTTGATGGTTGTGGTCGCTGTTGGCAACGTGTGCGGGCTGTGGGTAACCTCTGGACTGATTGTCCAAGGCCCCATGCATTTACAAAAATCGAAAAGTGATTTCCGGCTCGTTTCTCGGCGAAATCCGACGACGGAACGCGGGTTCGGTTCGGAATTATTCCGACGGTGCTTCGTGATGGATTGTTTAGTCGCTGAGCCTTGTTGGCTGGTCACTCGCATCATTTCGAGGGTTCGAAAATGACGAGTGAGCGACGGGGGGGTTCCGGTGTCGAAATTGACACTTTCAGGAACTTAGATCCGAACAATTATCCACCAATAGTTGTTTGGTTGTGTATCTTTGTGTTTACTGCCAAGACATCTTATTTGATGTGTTTTGTGGCAGCGGATGACTCGTAGCACGAGTCAGTGCGTTCCAGGACATTTCAGGGGTCCCGACGGAGTCCCGGTGCGATTTTCGGGACTTCCGGCAAGTTACGGTAATCGGTATTGGGAAACCGATCTCCGTGGAATTGTTGTAGGGTTGTGGATACTGTGGTTATTAGTTGTGGGTTAGATACTAACCCGATGGACCCTCCGTAGGTCCAGTTGACTTTCTTTCGCAGTAAGGAGACAGGCGCAACATTCGTACAGGTGGGTACTTCGATCCGAAGTCGGTACAGTGGTGCACGCTCGGTGATGGTTTCTTACCCTTGCTCTCTCGTTGTTATCTGGCATATATATCTTTATATATAGTGTTGAGCCTAGCACCCATGTTGTTTGTTTATACTCTACTCGGTTGTTTTTCATATCTAGTATCATAAGTAGGAGTAGAGTAGTTACATCATATTTCCTTGCTTCTCTACTTAGTTATTTTGCATATCCTGTATCTTGTTTAGTGTAGAGCGGTTTCGTATTTTCATGTGAGATCAGTGACCTAGTTGGTCGGTTCTTGTATCTCGTATCTGTGACCTATTCATTTGGTTCCTTGACTTTTGTCGTTTGATGACCGTTGAGGTCGGTGTACCCTAAGGGGTTGGATTGTCGGCTAGTGGCTGACGGTAGTTCTGGATTTTAGTGATACATGATGTGACATTCGTGTGACCTATTGGTCAGTTCTTGAGTATACAGTTAGTTGATATTGAGTAGTACTTGCATACTTTTGGGAGGATGTTGAGTTATTCCATCCTAGTTGACCAGAGTGGTCGGTTCTTATATTTCCTTACAGTTGATGACCTATACGGTCGGTGAGCCCTAAGGGGCAGGATTGTCGACTGGTTGCCGACGGTTGGTTATTGAGCATTCAGCATCGATCGCTACTGCTCGTACGCATTTCACGAACACCAGCAGTTTTGCCACCGCAAGAGGGTGTTCTTTTCCGAAAAAGTGGTTGCTAGTGTCAACCCGTGAGCCCAAGAGGGGTTATATGCTTTCAGCCTGAGGTAATAGGTACCAATATGGCTTGTTTCTGTTTAGAGCAGATGTGGCATGGGCCTGAGGTGTTGGGTACCATACGGCCGGTACAGATTGGGTATATTTGGTCTATACGTTCGGTTGACGCATATGTCTATAATAGCAGTTGTTGCATGCATACTTACAGTTCTTTCTATATACTTATCTTGCTACTATAGTTTGATACCCATGTATGCTTTATGTTCTTCTTTACAGTAGCGGTAGTCGTTCTTATACATTCCGTTCATGTATTATTGTTGCTACTGTATTTAGTATATCTGCCCTTGTTATTGTTTATCTATTCTTAATCCGGTGAGTACTCCTCGCCTTCGTTGGCTTGCGGTACCCACTGGGAGGGGAGACATGTTTACATGTTCTCACCTTCCCCACCTTTTTTCAGGTATTGCGGGCGGTGAGGATTGAGACGAGACGTGAGATATGTTCGTAGTGGTCAATAGAGCTTCCGACCCAGGTTACTCGGTTTAGTTTCTACCCTTACTATTCTGTTGTTATAGCTTAGACAGTTTGTATGGTTCAGTATTTTTATTATATTTGAATATGTGGGTTTTCATGAATGTAATAAAAGTTTTTTTGGAATTTTGTAAAATAGAAAGGCTTTCTACCCCTCGTGGTAGCGTGTTTTAAAAAGAAAAGGTTTCCGTGTGGGAAACAACTTTCAAAAGAGTTTCTCGTGATTTTTCTTGACTTAGTATTTCAAAATAGGTTTCTGGGTAGGAAACATTTCAACTGATAGTTTCAAAATCTGTATATGAACCTATGGTGAATGGTGTATGGATGTATGAATGAACGGATATTTGTATATTCAGTGATAGTGGTTGTATCCCGTTTGTACTTTTGTACTTGTGTGACGCCGTGCAAATACAGGGGAGACTCTGTCCGTGTGAACAGTGGATTCCCTGTATTTGTGGCGGATCTGGCATACCTTGGGGTCAGGTTTTCAAACAAAAAAATTTTCAGTTACTTCCGCTGTACTTTCAAACCCAAAGGGACCCCGGGGCGTAACAGATCTCCCTCCCTCAACTTTCGAAATTTTTCTTGCAACTTCCGCTTCACAGTGTCGGGGAAGTAATTGGCGAACACCGCCCTCCGCCCTCTTGAACTCCTCCCACATCATAGGCGGAAGATCGGGAGACCCATCCCGCTTAACTCGCTTCCATCACACCTTCGCCGCCTTCTCAAGGCAATGTGTGGCGAGGTACACCTTGTCCTTCTCCAAGATATACAAGTCCTCGAAGAGCGTCTCCATGGAGTCGATCCATGACTCCACCACCGCCGGTTCCACCACCCCCCCTTCGAAGATAGGTAGGTTGAACTTATTAAACTATATGAGAGCTGCTAACGCATGCTCCCGCTCCGCCTCCACCGCCGCACTATTGGAGTTTGAGGTCCCCGATCCGGCCGGTATTGTCGTAACTGGAATGGCCGCCGCGGCCACCCCCGCCGCTACTCTCTCGGCCACCATCGGCACCACTGCAGGGGGCACAGGATGCTCGGCCTCCACTTGTGCCGCCGCCGTCTGCTGCCGCTCTAAGGCGTCCTGGAGCCTTTGGATTTGCTCCCCTTGGCACTGAACGGACTCCGCTTGTTGCCGCACTACGCCAATAAGCGCGGCCATCTGCTCCCGAAGCTCCCCGTCGCCACCCCCTCCGGGTTGCACGGGAGCCGCACTCGGTTCTTCAGCCATGGATCATTTCTGAGGTCGACCACGAGGAGTCTTAGGTCGTCCACGAGGCAGCATTGCTTCCTGAAATGAAGCAATTACATTAGATACTTAACCAACATACTCGAATTTACCCAATCCAGCGAAAGCAAACAAGTGTATTTATTTTCATCCCAAGCATCATGTCGTCAGCCGCCGATCACAACACAAGAAAAAAAAAACAAATAACAACTTAAATTTAGTCCCTGACCACATTAGAGACATGCTAACATTAACTCAATCATAAGCTTTCACTATATTTTAATTCCATGTCACTCACGTCTCCTAGATCCTTAAGGTTTTTCATTCCTAAGTGTCACGCCTAGAGACCGCTACCAATTTGGTCCAGTTCGGGCGTGTTGAACAGACGCCGAACGGACAGCACCTCCCCTGTCAGCCCAAGGCCAAACAACCAGATCGTGTATAAGAATTTGCCCAGGAATAGAAATTCTATACATACACAATCAACGAAGGGCACAACAAGTGCCAACAACTAAGAGCAAGAGTCACATATGCATACAAGTGAACAAAAGAGAGATTTACTAGCTATTACACCACATTGCATTCCTTTACCTCAATTACATTACATCTTTCCAAAATGGATACAATTGCTACTAGGCCATCATCAAAATACATACATAGCTCTCCAAATCCTCACCTACATAAGTCTCTCAAATACATAGGGTATGCAAATGCAAAAGGAAAGCTACTATACTACTGCTCGGGCGCTATACCCTTGCCGCGGTCCTCGCACGGGCCGCTCGAACTAGGTCCTGCAACAAAGTGGGGTGAGAACTATTGTCCATAGTTCCCAGTAGGTTCGGCCGCCGACTCCGTCGATCTCCCCACTAGGTCCGAGTGGGTAAAAGCAGATAGATAGATAGATAGATAAGAAAACGGTAAATGCCATAGTAAGAACACTATGCTACTATGCCCAATCACAGGTAATGCATGCATGCATCATATAGTAAATGGTTTACTAACATGCCACTATGTCCACTACAATGTCCAATAAGCAAATGTTCAATGACAGTGATATTCTCTTGTTTATCCAATCCTTGGCGATCCCTTGGGTTCGCCTTCGACTCACCTCGCCATCCCGTATGGTAAAGAGACTCACCTCGCTCTCAAACCAGGGACCGTCTGAGGGACATCAACTCTGCCCCTCTCGCGCCAAACTCCGGAGTGCACGACGACTTGTGTGGCGCGACCACCACAAGTATAAACAGACTGTGAGTATGATCCATCCTCTCAACTCGAGGATACCCTATCAACTAGGGCTAGTAGTCACTCAGGAATCCACCTATCCCAATGTCCATGTGTAAATGTTTAACTACACTATGTTCTTTGTTCAATGAGTCATCACTAGGGAGTCCACCTATCTCTAAGTTCATATGTCACTAGTGTCATTGTACACTACATTATATGCCACTCGTTCTGTTCATTTGTCAATCACATGCCACTCATTATGTCATTAGGAAACTATCGAGTCCATCTCTTTTCCTCGGCACTATAGAATTCAACGTCAAGACCCAATCCTCATCTATCCATAATACCGAGTATTCAACTCACACTATGATATCAATTAGAAAGCATAAGGGATGGAATACAATGCAACATGCAAGAGATGCGAAATCATGGTATACTAAGACATAGAGAGGAACCCGGTTGCTTCGGGATGACACCACCCACCTTTCGACGATGTCGGGGCGCTAAGAACGCTATTCGGCAGTTGCTTCGATGCCGTCTCGGCCTCCAAGGCGGAAACGAAGCCCAATCGGTCTTGTTTTGCTGATAACTTTTCAACGACTCGACGAATGCTCAATCCGTCTTCGCCAACGCGTTTAGGCACCTAGCAATTAGGTTTAGATGCCAACAATTGAGATCAAACCTCACTATTAAGCAAAACCTCAATTTGGAGCCCTGGGTTTGCATCTCTATAGCAAACTATCCCAATCAAACTCTAGATTTAAGCTTTAAACCTCTATGAAGCATGCTAGAGTTCTAATCAAACCATTTCTAGAGCAAGAAATCCAAACCATAGGTTTCTACCATTGTAGGGCTTAGAAGTTTACCTCTTAAGCTTGCTCCAATGGTGAGAGGAAGAAGAAGAAGAAGACCAAGGCCTTCTCTAGCTTGCTTCTCCTTCTTCTCCTTCTTTCTCTCCTTCTTTCCCTTCTTCTCCTTCTTCACTTCAAGAGAGAGGGAGAGAGAGCTTAGAGAGAGAGAGGGAGAGAGGGTTGGGAGGGAGAGGGGGTGATCTCCCCTCTATACCCCTAACTAATGCAATAATTACATCCAAGCCCCTCAATTTTGCTTCTTTCACACTGCCCAGACTGGGCAATTTTCGTGCTCGGGGACCGGTCTGTCCCTCGAGGACCGGTCTGTCCCTAGAGGGACCCGTCCCCGAGAGCCTTTCTTGCGGGCAGAGGCTCTCAGCCAGTTTCTACGCGTACAGGGACCGGTCCTCGCCTAAGGGACCGGACCTTCAAGGAGCGATCCCCACTTGAGGGACCGGCGGACCTCGAGAGCAATCTTTGCGCGCAGACCTTCTATGCCGCTCACAACGCTTATGGGGACCGATCCCTCCTGGTAGGGACCGGTCCCCGAGAGCAAAACTTGTGAGCAGAGATTTTCTATCGCAGCTTCAACTTACGGGGACCGGTCTCTCCCACCAGGGGCCGGTCCCCGAGAGCAAAATCTGCCAAGTGCAGACTTTTGCACAACTTGCTCTCGTGGATCTGTTGCAATGCATTTTTCGGGTTTTCGACTTCTTCGGCTTTTCGAAGCATACCCACTCGACAAATAATCGATTTTGAGCGAAGTCCAACTCTCGAATTTTGAGAATTCACTTCCTTACACTAAAAGTCTCTAGGTCTATCCTATACTTTCACTTTAGGCACTTTACTCTCTGATACCATTATATCTGTCACGCCCCGAACTCGGTCCTATTTGGCCGGATCGGACCCGTCGAACAGACACCAAACGGACAACACCTCCCCTGTCCACCAAAGACTCAACAACAAGTACAAATAGGGTATAAAAATTACACATACGGAAGCAAACATAATGGCTTGCACGAGGGCAAGCAATAGCCAAAATGAAAGATCTAACTACTCAACATACAAGTACAATAATTAACTTTAAATCATATATATGCATACTACTTTCATCAAGTCCTTTTACATTCTTTTTCATCATATCTTTTTACATCTCATTCTC
This sequence comes from Ananas comosus, assembly GCF_001540865.1. Classification (NCBI taxonomy): domain Eukaryota; kingdom Viridiplantae; phylum Streptophyta; class Magnoliopsida; order Poales; family Bromeliaceae; genus Ananas; species Ananas comosus. Next base: position 4,797,516 of record NC_033622.1, on the reverse strand, counting down.
CAAAATACAACCTTTGACATTGGAAATAAATATCTTTTACATCATTCTCTTAAGCATCTAGAATCATCAAATACAAAAGATGATACTAAAGGAAATGCAACTACAAAATATGAAACCATCTCGGGTGGTCTCTATCTAGGGCGTGATCCCTTTACCGCGGTCGTATGACGGCTCGCTCGGTCCTGACTCTGTGGAAGGTGGGGTGTGAGAACTACAACAAAGTTCCCAGTAGGTTCGGCAACCAACCACGCCGACTTTCCCACTAGATCTAAATCAGGCATAATAGAAGAACAGACAGATAGTAACCAACTAAACAAATGCAGCTAATATGCCTAAACAATAAAGAATGCGATGCTCGATAGAATACTCATGATGAATGCAAGGTCACATTTTCGATTCCCAATCTCTAGGCTAGCCCGTGGGTTTCGCCCTCAATAGACTCACCAACTCAAATCTCAAGTATCGGGGAGACTACTACGCCCGATAGGACCGTCCTCTAGAGATTCCACTTTTCAGTAATGACAACTCCGGAGCACATCGCCCGAGGGGAAGCTACCGCCCTCGAGTAAGGACTTACAGGTGAGTATGATCCAATCCATAACGATAAAGATGTCAAGTTCAATCCATAACTATAAGGAAACAATCTACATATGACCCTTAACTCGAAGGTTGTTATATCATAATGTCACAATCACTCCTTTACTTGCATTCTTTACTTTCGCTAGTGTCATATATACTACTTTGTACTCGCACACACATGCCACACATGTTCTCTAAGTGTTCAATTCTAGCATTCTTGACTCAACAATGCCACTCTCTACATTCATGTCCACATGTCACATTTGTTTTCTAGGTCTACTAAGTTAGGTCTACTAAGTTCTCATCATTTATCATGCATGCATAGAGTTTATAAATTCTCACTTTCTTACTAGTATTTCTCATGCATTTGAACTCACAATATGCAATGAGAAGCTCACAAGTAACCCTACTATACAATATGGTCAATACATACATATACTCAAATATGACACTTTAGATGTCACGCCCCGCGACCGATACCAATTTGGGCCGGCCCGAGCACGTCAAACAAACGCCGAACGGACAGAGTTTCTCCTGTCCGCCCAAGGCTCATCATATGTACATTTTCAAAAAATGAAGTGCACTAGCAGAAATATACACAAACGGCTTACACGAGGATAAGCAATAGCCATGAGTGAAAGAAAGGGAACTAAACATCTACACAAGTATTATAATTCAACTTTTGATCACATACATGCATCCACTTCATCCAAGTTGTACATTCATGATTCTTTATATTGCTTGCATCATTTCTTTTACATCACATTGGCTTAAAATAAACATTACATTCTTTTCTTTCTTCGCTTTATACATTAACATCTTAAATCATCAAATACAAAAGATGATAAAAGGGTAAACTAACAAAATATGAAATAACCCGACTCTGGTGGCCTCTGACTATGGTGCGATACCTTTACCCCGATCGCTCGTCGGCTCGCTCGGTCCCGACTCTGGAATAGTGGGGTGAGAACTTGTAACACACTGGACCTTTGCAAATTGCGAGGTTCGAGTGATTGGATGTATTTCAAGCTTTTCCACACTTGGTGGAGGGTCGTAGAATGTTTTTCGATCCAAAAAGTTTGAAAACCTGAGTTCTGGACGAGTCCTGAGAGTTTTCACTCTCGGAGACCGGTCCCTGCTAGGAGAGACCGGTCCTCCAGTGAACAGTGTTGCGCAGCCGGCGAGGCAACCAGTCCCTGGCGGGCGAGACCGGTCCCCGAGCGCGTCTACGCAGTGAGAGACCGGTCCCGCGCGGGGAGAGACCGGTTCCCGAACGTTGGTTTCTCGGGTTCGACACGAGAGACTGGTCCCTTGCAAGGAGAGACCGGTCCCTCTGGGCAAAAACTGCCCAGTCCGGGCTGATGCAAATTTGAATTTTTGAGGGGCCTCTCTGGATTTTGTTGCTCTAAATGGTCTATATGACCCTTTCACTCTCTTCCCTCCTCATTTCTCACCCTCTCCCTACACTTTCTAGAGAGAGAAGAAGAAGAAGGAGGAGAAGAAGAAGAGGAGCTTGCCTGAGGGAGCTTGGAGCTCAACCCCTTTTCTCTTCTTTCCACTCTTGCAAGGCTTGGAGCTTGCTTGTAGGGCTTGGTGGTGGACCAATCTTCAACCCTAGAAGATTTGGAGCTTGTTTTGAGGCACCTAGAAAGGTTAGTACTTGATTTTATCCTTTGATCCTTGTTTTGTGTAACGACCCAGCCCACTAGCAATAATAACTCGTTGGGCCCAACAACCGGCCCAAAATGCTTAAGCCCAGTTATTATTACTAGTGTCTAAGTCTCTTATAAACCCAATGATAACCCCATTCCCATCCGATGTGGGACTATTGGGGTGTCACNGTGGACTTGTTAAGTAAAAACGAACATGTCTGTCAAATTTGAGCTCAATCGAACTTTCGGAAGGGCTTACGAAAGGTATTTAATCCGCGCGGCTAAACGGATAAGTCGAGGGGCATTATGGTAATTAACCTATGCCTTAGTCGATTTCCACTAAACCTGCCAGGCAGCCCCCCCCTCCATCCTTATCCCCTCTCCTTGCTGCCATACGTAGAGAGAGAGAAGGAGAAAAGAAGAGAAAAGAAAAGAAGAGAAAGGAGAAGAAAAGAGAAGAAGAAGAAGAAATAGAAGAAGAAGAAAAGAGGTAGGTTTTACCTCTCTCCCTCTCATCCCTCTCTCTCTGTAGTAACAGCAGCAGCAGCAGCCCTTGCTGCTGCTGTGAGCAGGAACAGCAGCAGCAAGCTGCTGCTGAAGCAGCAGCAGTAGCATCAGCAGCTGCTGCTAGAGCAGCGAGCAGCAGCAGCTGCTGGATCAGCAGCAGCAGCAGCAAGCTGCTGCAGCAGCAGCTGCTGCAGTAGCTGCTCAGCCAGCTGCTGAGCAGCAGCAGCAGCAGCAGCAACAGCAGCTGCAGCAGCCATCAGCAGCAGCAGCAGCACAGCAGCAGCAGCCTCAGCAGCAGCAGCAACCTCAGCAGCAGCTAGCAGCAGCAGCAGCAGCAGCAACAGCCTCAGCAGCTAGCAGCAGCAGCTTAGCAGCAGCAGCAGCATGCGCAGCAACAGCAGGAAAGAAAAGAAAGAAAAGAAAGAAAGAAAGGAAGAAAAGAAAGAAAGGAAGAAAAGAAAAGAAAGAAAAGAAGAAAAGAAAGAAAGGAAGAAAAGAAAGAAAGCCAGAGAGAAAAGAAAGAATTAAGAAAGAGAGAGATCGAAAATAAGTTAGGATTTCGATAAAAACGGGGTTTTTATAGAAATTGACCCCGGCAATGCACTTTTGCAAAGTAAGAGTCCTAATGCGAAATTGACCGCGTGTAAACCAAATTGAGGGTAAAAGAAACGCGTTGGCGAAGTCGGTTCGGCAATCCGACGAACCTACGCAAAGATATCGCCAAAAGAAGTTTTTCGGCTATAGTTGCCGTTTTATATAGCATTGAAATGCTAATTTGTAAAATATGAGTATTGACTCTAGTTTAACCTTTTCTAATCCTTTATAAGTAAAAAGTAAACATGCCCAAGAGTCTAAATTGACTTTCCGACAGGTCGACGACGCGCTAATTACGGTAGCGGCCGTTCTAGTTCTATTTGCACGGAGTCGCGAGAGATAGTCGTCGACGCTTTCTGAAACGTGGATTCTAGTTGATTAACACCACTACAGGTGGGTGGTGCTATCCGAAGTCATCGAATCTCTCTTTATGTCTATGCTATTCTATTGAGCATATCTATTTATGTGAATTGTATCATATTCATGCATTATAGGGAAAAGTGTTATTGTGCAATTGAATTTATGTTAATGTAAAGAACATGTGGGCCATAGAATATGAACATAGAACCCTATAAATGTGTGAATTTTACTGTGGACTATGATAATAGTAAATTCGGTGACATTCTAACTAGAGATTTAGTTAGCATCAAAAAATGGAATTGTGAAACTAGCATAAAGAACTAGTCAGAGTTACTTGTGGCATTGTCAGTTGTTGTGAATCCTCTGAAGGAGGATCAGATCTTACTCACATAGTCTGTTTCTTAGCTTGGTGGTGGTCGCTCCCCCCAGGCAGTGAGCTCCGGAGTAGTCACTTGTTGGGCTAATGTACTTGCCCCAGGACTAACGTACTTGTCCGACAGACGGTCCCATCGGGAGGCAGCTTAGGGCCGTGAGGGATTTCGTTGGTGAGTATTGTTAACAAAGGGTTAACCACTGAATTGGGTAAATTTAGTGGCTAGACGTACTTGCCCCAGGACTAACGTACTTGTTCAGCTGTTAACCAGAGGGTTAACTAAAAGATTGGGTAAAGTTAATGAAAAACGCATGCATGCATCTTTACAGTTTTCGTATTACTTACTTCTCCGCTTTGATACGGCATTGTAGGTAGTTACATGTTATAGTTGGTGTACTATCTGCTTACTTTTCTTTGCCTACATATGCCTGAGTAGACCTAGTGGGTGACGGCCGAGTGTCGGCCAGCCGAACCCACTGGGAACTTATTTGTAGTTCTACCACCACTAACCATACAGGTCTCAGTGCGAGTTTCGGCGAGGATCGTGGCAAGGGCCCTGCAGCTTAGTTAGCTGACACCAGAAGTTTTAGCAGTTACCATGTTGGTTCATTATATCCTATTTATGTACAGAGACATGTAAATGAATGTATAAAAGCATGTATATAACTAAATGTTTCAGTTATAAAGTTCAGCTATGTAAAGTTTTAAATTACAGTGAAATTTCATGTTTAGCTAGCTTTACTATCACTTGTGTTTGTTGCTTGCCTTCGTGCAAGCCATGTATATTGAAATGTGATCCTGGGAATTATTTATTTCTTTATACATGTACTCGTTGTTGTTGAGCCTTGGGCGAACAGAGGAGGTGCTGTTCGTTCGGCGTCTGTGCGCGGGCCCGGATCGACCAAATTGGCGATAGCGAGACGTGACAATTTAACTCTTAACAAGTTTACAATATTTAATCTTTCCAAAATATTATAATTTTTCTTGTCTATGCACTCTAAACCAACTCATGCTGATCTAGCTAACTCGAACAACGTCCTTACGGCACTCCCACGCCTCAATGGCGGTAGATGGCTATGAAAAATAACAACCACAATAGGGTGAGAACATAAAATAAGTTCCCAGTGGGTGCAACTACCAAAAGTAACGCTATGCGCTAAATTTAAAGAAGGCATTAGTAAAATAATAATAGTAAATAAAATATCTATTTTCATAATAGAAATGCTAAAAGAAAAGTACAACTATTATGCCTCAAATATAAACAATATGTCACAATCAGGTTCTATGACATAGGTCTGTATGTTTACCCAACTATCTCATAATATCAAACATTTGGTTCGTACTCTCCAAACACCTCATGGAGAGTCGAGGGCAATCAACATCTCTCCAATCGGTATGTACTTGGAGTCGAGGGAGATTGGCATCTCCAATACGTTGCAGGGAGTCAAGGGTGAATAGCATCTCCCAACATATGATAGGGAGTTAAGGGTGATTGGCATCTCTCAAATGACACTTCTAGGAGGTAACAACTTACATCTTAATCGCACCCTAAATTATCATGATTTTTAGGGTTACCCACTGTCACGTCCCGAGTCCACAGCGGAAGCCCACAGAGGCGTCAACAGATCCGCTGAATGAATAGAGTTTCCTCTGTCCGAACGAAGCGGCAACACAAAAGAACAAGGCAAAGTAATCCAGGAGATCAAACGGAAAAGTTTTCACATCTCAAGATCCAAAATAAAGCATGAAATAAACAAACGATATGTATCAGAGCACTATCTACAAACTAAACTGCTATACATCATGTACTTCATGAAATAAAACTTAACCCCAAAAGAAAAGTACATGTACAAGGCCCTGGCCCTCGCCAATACAGGCAAGTAATACAAAGTAACACTATCTGGTGGTCTTCTAATGTATAGGCAAACTGGTAGGAGATGCTATGTACTGCACGATCCTCTTTACCACGATCAACTGTCGGTATGTGTACCCTTAAAAAGTAAACCACAAAAGTGTGTGAGAACTACCTGTTCTTAGCATGTGGAGCAACTGCTACTATTATTGTAGAGCAATGATAGTAGCAGTTATTTTCAGCAGTTATTTTTAGCAGTTATTTATATTAATACATGTTCATTCATACTACTATATCAACCTCTTATGGACCTAATGGTGTAGACCACCGGCTTTGTCAACCATATCCATTGGGGACTACTGATTATAGTTCGCATACCCTCTTTATTAATATTTTATGACAGATCTTTCAGCACCAGTGATTAATCGAGATAGGGGGATCGTGGATAGTTAGTATTTCCTACCCTTTTTGTGTATGTAGTTGGACCACTTATCAGTGGATATAGTAGTCTATACTATGTTTTGAGGTTTGGAGTAGCCAAAGATGTTGTACCATTTTGTGGATTGGTGTGGTGATAATTATATATCTACAGTGTTGCTACAATACATAGTTTGTATTCTACTCTAATAACTATTGTTGTTAGATTTCAGTAACTTATTTGGACAGGTTTTTTGACGTTTTGTGTATATAAGGTGTATCCTTGTACATGCGGCGGGTCCATTGACGTAAGCCAAGTTTCCGCTATAATCCGAGGCATGACAATGTCATAGGCTGATTGGCCCTTTCACACGGGCAATCATTCTTTTCAGCGTTGTAGAGAGCAATCAAAAAAAGAGGCATTAATGATAGCCGCCTTGGTTGGCACCAAGATGAGATCATAAGCGATACCGCATATGGATAGTCCCATGATTCGTATGGCTTGTACATTTAGAGCCGAATGTGAGCTCATTGTTTAGCGTTTGAGATAGCGAGTAAATGAAGAACTCAAGCTAGACACTCCGGGAGTGCCTGAGCAAAGATTCGTATGGCATTGAGAAAGACAGCGCTTATTGAGATCCCCTGTCATAGTATATATTTCATACACACATGCTTAGGCGACCAAATGAAGAAAACGAGTGAATGGATCCCCTACTTCCTCATTGTGTGAGTTTTTTTGAACATCATTTTGAGGCTATGTCCTATATATGTTAGATGTCCTTAGTGACATCTGACTATGTCATTAAGTAAAATAATTGATGTTGCTATTTTGACGTTTTTCCTACAGCTATGAGTGATGCGGCTTTATGGGGCATTGCTGGGAAAGTAATCAATTCTTAACTTAGTGGCATGGGGGTTTAAGGAAAACTAGTTGGATTATATTAAGACACTTTGACTCATTGTCAACAAGTTGTATTCAATATAGCAAGGTGATTATGAGTATAGTATCATAATATGCACAACAGAGATTAGTATGGCTCTTTAAGAGATTAGATATGCTAAACCTAAGATAATCCAATAGTTTAGGGCATCATGAGTCTACTATTTCTTAGGGTTAATGTCTCTATGTTGGCCTTATGTGGTTTCTAGTGTAGAGCTCCAAAAATGTAGGCTGACTTGGTGGTCGCACTGTTCATTACTCTATATGAATGGAATCAATAATGGTGTAATTGAGAAAGTGGTTATTGTTAGATGTATGCCCTAGAAGCCAACTAGGCCGACATATATATTTATTCTAGAACATAAATTTGTATTTTACTTTAAAATATTATGAATAATTTGGATTCTTATTTCCATTCATGTTGTGTATGTGTCCATGAATCGTCTAAGAAATTAATAAAATGGTTACATACATTCTCAAGAGTTGAGAATTTGAGACATGTGTCATTGGTGATTAATTCCTAAATGCTCCCGATCAATGGATCATCACGGGGACGGTAATTGATCCGATGAGATTGGTGCATAGGTCGCTTCCCTTTTTGGGTAGACGGGTCTCGAGTCGACAGTGTGGGGACACTGAAGCAAATATGCAGGTGGTTGTTAGAGAACAAGGGTACCGAGCGTGACTAATGCGAGAAGTCACTTGGATGTCTACTCATTCGTCAGTGCCTTACTCAATATTGCAGTAGTGTGACTGGTCCTTTGACCTGCTGTGCCTCGGCTATTCACAATGAGGTTACTGTAGTTTGACTGTACATACACTTGGTCCCTAGTCATTCGGGTCCTTGCGGTGCATGTTGGCTGCAGTAGGTTCATTGTAGAAATAGGGTGCGCACTTAGATGGAATCTATCTCCCTTGGTAGATAGGGGTGTTAGTCCTGTGTGATTTATGAGACCGAGTTTAGAAGACCTTGGCTTGGGCAGTGTTAATAGCGAAAAAGGGTTTCCGATATTAGAAACTCGAGTCGAATAAATTTAACATATGACAGACGATGGGGTTTGACGAGTTATTCCATAACCTCCGTCTAGTCGGGACTCATGATAGAAGAATTGTATCACACGGTAACTGCACCAAGAGGTTCAGTATTCCATTCTACTGGAATTCCACTACATGCTGCTAGGCGTCACTAGTAGATTGTGAGACTCATGAGAATTATCTAGATGATCGATAATTCTCATTGGGCTGAGTTGGAATTGTTCTGATCCACTGAAAGGAGTTTCAGTGATATTGTTGATAGTGATCAAAATATATCTCACTATCAAACAGAGTAGAACCTATGGGGTCACACACATAAGAGGTTGTGATTGATCGGATAGCTAGATCGCGATTATTGAATCGATGGAGGACCTAATTGTCAATATGTTGATAATTGTATTAATTTATAATTGTTACAAATAAGTGGTATTAAAGTATAAATGTTATAAGAGAGGACTTACTAATAGTTAGTAAAATATAAGAGGACTTGTGTGCAAATATTGCATTATTAATTTGATATGATCAAATTAATATAAAATTCAAGTCGAATCAAATTAGGATTTGATCGATCTAACCAATTAAGGAAATGATAAATTTAAATCTAGATTTGTAGTTATCCTTAATGGTTATTCTATTATTAAAAAAAAAGGATTATATTCCTCTATATAATAATACGGAAGTTTTTGGAAAATCCAAGCCGTCATCTCTCTTCTCCTTTCTCTTCCATCTTCTAGCAAATAGACGTCCTTTTGCAAGGGAGCTAGCACCTCGGTGAGGACATCGATCAAATTAAGAACCTTGTGTGGATATCTATAGAGGCCAGACGCGTGTGCGGATTCAAGAGAACCCTATTCCACGATCATCAAATTGAAATGAAGATCTATCCACAAAAAAGGTAAAGATTTGATCTTACTTTTCTCCTTTAATTTTAAAGACCATGAGGAATCCTAATTACGTGGTTTTTGAGATTGGATCTCGAGAGTTTTCAAAATCAAATTTGTTTGATTTCCTTTTCCGCTGCGTTTTTACCGTACGCAATTTTCTAACAATTATAATGATATCGATACCGTTATATGCGACTGGAAAATGTTGGCATTTGGTTAAACCAAATCAGGTATGCTTATTATCGAGCTCGATCCAACGGTTATTATGTTGTTTAATTGGACTAAATTTAATCGCGCTTTTAATTTGATAAGCTAATTAGAAATACATTCTAGCCATATTAGGATAGCAATCATAAACAGGTTCGACGTAATCTTTTACTTGCCTATTAGGATGTTGGAATCTCTTATAAATATACACGCGATTCTCTCATTTAAAAAAAGAAAAAAATATATGCTAAAATTCATGAATAATTCATGAGGCATCTTGTGTAAGAGAGAAATCACATTCTCTATTAACCTATTGCTTCTAGAGAGTTTTGAACGGTGGATTATAGACCTAGTTTGTTCGTAGCTCGATCTACTGTAGATTTGGAGTGTTAGAAACCTTCGTGGACGAACCAAGGATACATGAATCAACTTCTACGATTCAGGATTTATCGTGTTCTAACGCGAGTCACTTGCGAAAAAGATATAAACGAATATTTCCGCTGCGTTCTACAATTTAAATAAAGATAATATTATTCTTACAAGCAACTTGTACAATAATTTATAAAATTTAAAATTTAATAATTATTTTTTTTTATCTTGTGAATTACAACAATCATCTCATAATTTAATAACTATGGACCACTATTGAAACCATCCGAGTCCCAACAAGTGATCCCCAGACCCAAAATATGCCACCGATACCTCCATCAATCAATATTCTTTAATTAATTGCCTGAAAAAGAGAGAATAATTTCCGTATCAAACTCCAATTAAATATTGGACAAAGTTAATTTGCATGTCCCTTGGACAGCGCGGGGACGTCTTGCGCCTGGAACCTATTGTCCTCCTGCTGCGGTTGGATCAACCCAGATAGTTCACTGTAATAGCTCCGGCACGTACTCGGCGCACCTGCTTGCGGTTATACAGTACGCGTGCACTGCTGCTAAGGAGTTTTTTTTTTTTTTTCTTATAATTATTTAATAATTATATTGAAATAACAATTATCACCAAGGAATATTTATATTCTCCATAGAAATATATAAAAATATTTTTTTAAAAAATACTATTTTAATAGGAAAATTATTTTATTTTTGTTGATTGGATTTTTTTTTTTTGGGTAAACTATAATTTACTTCACTATTAGCATAATTTTAACTTTACCGCAATATGGTTTGAAATTTTCCTTTGTCATTTATTGGATCAAAAAATTATATTAAATTATTTTATAATGTTATTTTTATTTTGTTGTAAAAAATTATTCTTAAATAAGATACTATTATATAGTTTTTTTAAGAAAAAAATTATTTTAATATATATTTATGGATTTTTTTAAAATTATAAAATAATAAAGTAAAAAAATGCGTTAGACAGCAGCAATGCAAATTGAAAATTGATTTTTATTTTTTTTTTACTTTTTTCTGTTTATACCACCGCCACGCGCTTTGGATTTGCATCTGCGTACGACAGGGCTCCGACAGCTTGGGGGTCCAAAACAAAAATGTAGCTTTCCTTGACGAGACGTTCCATGTCATTAAATTCATGTACCATCATAATAATAATAATAAACAGTGATGATGAAGTAATTAGCTGCACTGACCAACTATGACCAATTAAGAAGGGGCAAAAATTTTATGGACACTGTGTCCATAAAAACCAATTTGGGAACACCCCCTATTGGCGACGCGTGGCACCATGGAGCAGGCGGATTTTTTTGGGTGCACATGGTGCACTATTTTTTGTTTTATTTTTTTTTACTTTTAAATTATAATTTGATATATATAGTATAATTCATACTATATATATATGGACACTAGTTTCGTTTTAAAATTTTATTTTTTGTTTTTTAATTATAATTTAATAATATATATTATGATATTTTAAAAATATATGTAAAATAATTTAGAATGTAGGATTCAAAATTCTTTTGTATATATTTTTTAAACATCATAAAATATCTATCTATTATATTAAATTAAAATTAAAATTAAAATTAAAATTTTAAAGTAAAAAATTGTGCACCGGGTGCACTGAAAAAATCTACTGCTCTCCCAAGAGGCAGAGTAGCGGGGACGGTGGCCCAGGTGGCTCGGGTGCCACACGGCACCCATCCAAGATGATCCCCAAAAAAGAATTTTGGATATGGTGTCATAAAATTTTTGCCCAGGGGTGGGATGGGGCACGAGACGTCCCATGTCATTAAATTCATGTACCATAACATACCATAACATAACATTTATTTAGACAGTTATGAATTTGGGAATCAAAGTTTTCCTATTGCGCCACCTCGCGCGAAAGCGAGGGGGCGGGACCGCAGGGCGGGCGCGGGGGCGGCTGCGAGCGGGAGCCGGCGCGGGACGCAGGCGAGGGCGCGGCGTGGGTGCGGCGCGCTCGGGGGAGCGTGGGGAAAGGGGCTGGGCAAGAGTTTTTTTTTTTTCCTCGCTTCTCTCTCTTTACATATAGAGAAGAGAATTTTAAAATTTTTTTAAAATTTTATTAATTTTTTTATTATAAAAATTTAAAATATATAATTATTTATGCCTAAATTTTAAATATTTTAGATTGTATGTATTAAATATAAATTTTAATTTTAGAATTATTTAGATATAAATAATATAATAAAAAATTAAAAATACTATAATTAAGTTAATTTTTTATTTTAATAAATTTAATTACGAAAATTACATAAAATATACTAACTAAATATAAGTTAAGCGACACATTCAAATTTTAAAGTTAAAGTACCATCGATTAACTCAAATCTAACATATAGAAAAATTAAATAATAAAAATAAAAGTTTTTGAAAGTTGGATAGATGATTCAAAATGGTTCATAATTCAGAAAAGTTTTATATATTTTTACTGTCAAATTTCAATACAATATTTATAATTCCATGAGTGATTAATTTTACATTTAAAATTTTTTGAAATATCTAAAGTTTGATTGATCGAGTTTTAATTTTAACAATTAGGGTTTCTAAAATTCATGTAATTTTCTTATATAAAATTACTACTTAAAGAAAATGATCATTTCTCAACTTTGTCTTTTTTTAAAATAAAAACAAAACATATAAATTGTGCTTTTGGTCATCAAATAATAAGATGCATGAAATTTGACTCCTTGAACTTTTATGCGTTACAATTTCTTACTCAAACTAAGAAGTATATGATATAGTTTTTTAATTTTTTCTACTAAATGATTAGCTACAAAAGATTTTTTTTTTAGTGGACGTGTCGTATGTTACTGTAAATATGATTTATTTTTCTTATGATATTTCTTTTCTTCTTTTTTATCTTTCTTATACTTTTATTTTTATATTTTTAATGTAATGTCAACTGTTTTTCCTTTAAATTTTTCTATTTTTGTTCTTTTTAATTCTATCACTTTTTTTTGCGTTATTTTTCTTTAAGCATCTGTAACACATTGGATTTGTGCAAATTGCGAGGTTCGAGTGCTTGACTTGGATTCCGAGCTTTTCCACACTTGGTGAAGGGTCGTAGATGGTATTTCAACCTAAAAGTTCGAAGACTGGAGTTTTGGACTTATTCCTGAGAATTTAGCTCTCGGGGACCGGTCCTTGGTGGGAGAGACCGGTCCCCGTAGCTTGGATTCGGCGGTTGCGTAATGCAACCAGTCCCCAGACTGAGGGACCGGTTCCCGTACGCGGGATTGGCTGGAGGGTCCTAGGGACCGGTCCCTGAAGGGAGAGACCGCGCGCCGGTCCCTCCACCCGAAAACTGCCCAGACTAGGGCAGTGCATAGGACGGATTATTGAGGGACCTAACTGGATTTTGTTGCTTTAGAGGGCTTTTAGAGCGATTTCCTCTCTCTCTTTCCCTCACTTCTCACTCTCTCACACCTCTAGAAAGAGAAGAAGAAGAAGAGGAAGAAGAAGGAGGAGAGGAAGAGCTTGCTTGAGGGAGCTTGGAGCATCAACCCTTTCTCTCTTTCTTCACCATTGGAGGCTTGGAGTTTGGACTTGGAGCTTTGTAGAGGATCAAACTCCAATCCTTGAGGGTTTTGAGCTTGGTTTGGAGCATCCTAGAGATATGTGGCTAGTTCCTCTCCTCTAGATCCTAGTTTTGGAACTTTTTACTAAATAAAACCCTAGATTTGGATTTTAGGGTTTATTTTGGGGATTTTCGATTTGAGGGCTTTGAGACCTAATTGATGGGTTTAGAACCTTAGTTTAGGTTGGATTTGAAGGACTCTAACTCCCATTTGGAGATCGAGAGAGCTTCCTTGACACTTGGTAAGTTTTTCTCCACCTTAGCTTGAGATGGTTAATGATTGAGCTCTGTGTTGTTCGTAAGGTCCGTTTGACTCTTGTTTCTACATCTTTAGGGTGCTAGGAGACTAGTGGGCATCTTCGTCGAAGCTTACGAAGAGTTGTAAGAGTTGTGGTGGGTTTGACTTCATGAAAACGGAGCAAAATGACCCATATGCATTTTGTACTTGTAATCTCAATTTGACATCAAATCCATGCTAAATAGAATTTATGTGAATTTTAGAACACTTAAAATGCATGCCTTATGTATCATGAAATTTTCACTCTATGTAGTAGGGTATTCTGGGTTTTTAGCATGCATATGAGAAGTGGTTCTTTAGCGAGTTGGGTACTTGTCTCGTACGATGAACATGATTAGAATTATGCATTCATGATCATAATTATCATGCTTGGACATAGAGACCAAAAGTGTCATAAAGGGGCACTTGGACTAGCAAACTATGAAACTGTTATCTGAGACTTAGTGATAGGCCATTGACATCTTTTATATTCCATATTAGAGAAATAATGACATAGAGATAGGCCTATGAGAGATGTGACGTATTCCATGTTGTTAGACATGAGGACTTGATACTTGAGATGAATCTTTTGGTTACTTGCCATTGTGCTCATTCGCACATGCTTGTGAGGATCGCTCCCTACAAGCTGGCACTCTGGAGATAGCCATCGTGATACATATTGGTCGTGCAGGATTGGGCGTCGAAGTGGATTGTCGTGGGCTAGGTTCATTCATAGGGTGGGGATGTTGACTACCACGGGGCTATTAAGCTCGGCACCGGCCAGACAACCTACGGCTGGGTCTCAGGGCCAGACAACCTTCGGGCTGGTCTCTTTAGATTTAACTTTGAGCATTCATCATGACATATGGACAATAACTAGAATAGTAAACAATGACATCTTTACTATTTAGCTTATGGACATCATACTAGTGATGATTTGGTACATTCATACTAGTGTAGCCTTTTTATTACTTGACCAAAATCATGCTAAATAGAAATATCTTGTGGTAGCAGGTATTCATGTTTATTTACTAGTTGTACTTATCCCTTTTGTTTAGACTTATACACTGACCCCTATTTTGTAGCTTTTGGGCCTAGTGGCGCATTTCACTGAAGTCAGTAATTGCCCTCTGGGAACTATTATTTAATAGTTCTCACGCCCTCTATTTTGTGGTTTTATTTCAGAGCCTTCGGCACCGGCGGAGGCATGGGATCGTGGCAAAGGTGTCGCCTAGCTAGATAGAGAGAAGCTACTTTTGAGCTTAGGTGGTTTACTCTTTCTTTTATTGTATTAGAGAAAGAAATTTTGCACCATGTATAGAGAGACGACCTATGTACCTTTCTAGCACTTATTTTGGGACATCCGTTGTACTACTTTATATTTTTTCTCTTAGTGGATTTACTTTTATATTCTTTTCCCTTATTGTAGCTTCTAGATATACCTTGCTCTGATGCTTCTAGATGTTCTCTTTTATTGTCTTATTTATCGTTTTGTTTTAGACGCCTTATATGTTTTAGACATACGGCGGGTCTGGATACGTTCCGGGCGGGCTTCCGCTAGGTCCCGGGGCATGACAGCATCTTAGACTTGAATAAAATGTTAAATTGGTTATGCACATGTAGATTTTTTTATTTCTTTACAATTTTTTAAAAAATTATTAAATATTTCTGATAAAATTTATTATATAAAATTAAAAAACACCCGACGCATCAGGTTACCATCCTAGTAATAATAATATGGCGAGCGGTGATGATGAAGTAATGAGCTGCACTGACCAATTAAGAAGGCGGGGATTGGGTTTGCATGCAATCCTTGCTTTGTTAAAAAAAGAAGTAAAATTAGGCCCTGTGACCATGAGATCTGCGTGCTTTTTACCACTATTATTATAGTGACTCGACCCACTAGCAACAATAATTTATTGAATCCAAACCGTCGGTCTAAAATAATTAAGTTCGGTTATTATTAGTAGCGTATATGCCTCATATGTCGTCACGTCCAAATTCAGATCATAGATATACAGATCAGAATTATTATGTGATGTGAGATTTAAGAAATAGCTCCTACGGGTTCAAGAGGTGACTCCTGTTGAAACTTTATTATAAATTCTGCCATGATTCCGATTTGTAGGCGCGATTTTTGCTCGTGGTTCGTTCTCGTTCGCGATGTACAAGAAAACGGCACGTTTCGAGTGTAATTTTCTTATCTCCGGAGATGGAGCCGTCACAGAAAATTGGATTATGGTTAGACCGGGACTCTCGTATGTTACATATTTATATATAACTTAATGTGAGGATATTAAATCACGTCCGTCCATCAAGCACGTGTCCATATACATTCTAACCGTTAGATCTATCATATCTATAGATCAACTTGAATAAACCGACTGTAACTTTATAAATCGCCTTAAATAAATCATGTGGGCCATATCCAACAACTCTCACCAAATTCGTTGGTGTGACACTTTGTCTTATATAGTACTTAGCTCTTACACTTCTAGTTGATATTCGCCTCTGATACTAATTTTTTGTATTACGCCTCGGGATTGGAGTGTAACAACTGCCATCACAATTTTTGAAGCGGCCTTTCTGTCTTGGCAAAGTGCTGCCCAGTCGTCACACACTTTCTCCTTTTTCTTAATTAGATAAAACATTGCCTGCTTATCGTAAATAAATCGGAATAGTAAGCTGAACGATAGCGATTATCTTCTTATGATTTTCGACCAACAATATTGTTAAGAGATCTGTCCTAAATTACTTTGTAGTGGATTGTTTTCGCAATTTGGCCTCGTTATAATGTTTGAAGAAACTTATTACTCTAGCCTTTACACTCACAACTTGTAGATGCGGCAGTGACAATGATTTTTGAAATTCAAACTAGCTAAAAGACTTTAAAATAAAAATGTAAACCTGTAGTCTTGATTCTTCTAGACTATTAAAAAGATTTTTTTTATATATTTTTTATATAATTGAACACTTTGTCTTTTACAATATTTGAACTTGGCAATCATATTGTACAAAAAAAAGTTTTGTCTATCCCAATTTTTTGTATGGGAATAGGCAAAATGTGTGTTAGAAAGAGTGGGCATCAGAAACTAAGAAACTGAATATATAGCCACCGTATTCAAGAATCGGATTAGGTTGTTTGTCTTACAAGTTTTCTTGGATCATTCTAATTTTTAATACTTTTGTATCTTCCAAGAGTTTTGTCTTATTTCACTTGTCACTTCTCGAACGTGAAGAGAGCTGTCAAAATTCTCTATATATCCACGCTCCAAAACCCGATAACGTCCATGTCACGTTTTGGATCCGAATATTTGGATCTGAACTGAACTGCAACAATTGACTATGAATCCGAAAAAAAAGCCCCAAAAATAAAAGAACTTAAATAGAATCAAAGCCACATTCCCTATTTGGTACTACATTAAAAAGTTTATTAATTAAAATAGAATTGAGTAATAATTATTAATTGTCCAAATATAATGAATAGGGATAACAATCATTCCATTCAATTTAACATAAAAAAGAAAAACTAAGTATTCGTAAAAAGAAATCTATCTAACAAGTCCTTGCCCATTGGTTATCCCACACGCCTACACTTTGGTACTTGAAATGATAAACAATAAAAAGAGTCGTGCTACCCATACACCCCATTTAGAGTTGTAGATCCTACAACTCCTTGATCTAACGGCTGATATAAACTTAGTTTGAAAACAAAAAAAAATCAGTGTTAACCTCACTCCCACATTTTATCCCCTCACGTTTTCCCTCTTTTGCCCTAAATTTTGGCGCCAGCGTGCTAAAGAGAGAGAGAGGCGAGCGCGGTAGCGTGAGAGAGAGAGGCGGGCGAGCGAGGCAGCGAGCTAAAGAGAGAGAGGTGAGCGAGCGAGCGACTGAGAGAGAGAGGAGANCCGTTGGATCATACGGGTGTAGGATATACACCTTCCTATAGGAGTACAGGTAGACTTTTCCCAATAAAAATAGGCCAATTTGCATAAAAATTCCACTAGTTTTGCACTTTTGCAAAAGTGGGCCACCTTTTTCGATTTTACAATTTCGGGTCGGATTTTCAGCCGCCTGACCAAAATGCCCCTCATCTACATCCGCCGCTCGCATATTCTCTGAGATACGTGTACCCTGACATACGGTCTTGACGGGCATTAAATGCGCCCCTTGCGCTTTACGCAACCTCTCTCATTTTCGGTACCCAAACCAAATCCGCCCCGCTATTCGCCAGCCTAGCTGTTTGCTGTTCGGCTTTAAGAAAATAAATTTTTCGAAGCTAAAAGACAAGAATTACGTGGCCCGTAACAGGGATAATAGTGCAACACCCCGGAGCAACGCGAGGAGAAATGGTGCAACAGTCCTTCTAATAGTGCATCCTTCGACTCGCACTAATGCAATCTCCGCCGCTCAGATGACCAACGTTGGCGTTCAATCTTCTCCCTCACCACCGCTTCTGCCCACTCCCCCATAAGGTACTAGTTCTACAAAAGGCTCGAAGGAACTAGTTCAACAAAATGCTCGACGTGGTGTAACATTCCCCGAATTTGTGCAATAAATAAAATAAAATACTGATCGTTCTCTGTATTTGAAGATATAATCTGAAGACAATATGACAAATAAGTCCATAAATTTTTCTACGGTGACGAACGACGTCCCCTCCAAATGCACGGCGACGGGGGCAGGAGGGTGGTCGTATATCGCGTCCCCAGTCACTTGGCAGTGGCGGGGGCGGCGTTCGGGAGGTGCAACATAACACCTAAATGATTAAGGAATATCATGCAACATCTCTTAAAAAAGCTTACTTTCTGCTTAGAGCAGTTAAATAATAGTGCAATGTAAAACGCGAATAATAGTACAACGCGGGGTAAAAGAGTGCAAGCAAGCTTGTAAGAGTGCACTGCGCTTCTTACTAATAGTGCAACACTCATCGTAACAGTGCAATGCAGTTCCAACCAGTGTAGCATAACGGGTGGAACACTAGCTGGAACAAGTCGCTATTAATGGTGTAATATTTGCCTAACATTAATTCTGCAACGAGTTATTAAGCAGTGTAAAATTCTCTCCCTAATCGATGATAACATGTAATTAATAGTAAAAACAAATCCGTAAAAACCGAAAAATAGTCCAACGCGGGATAAAAGAGTACAACTAAACTTGTAAGAGTGCAATACGGTCGTAATAGTAGTGCAACATTCACTGTAACTATCACGTCCCGCGACCAGCCGCCAATTTGGACCGGGTCGCGGCGCCGCTAACAGACCGCCAAACGGACTGGGGTTTCCCCTGTACGCGGACAGAGTCTCCCCTGTACGTTCGAGGCGTCGCAATCCAAACAATACAATGAGTGTTCCAACTAGGAACGGATATCAATCCAGATTGTATAAGGAAGTATCAAATACATAAAACTAATAGCTATTACAAGCATTCAATCGCATTCACTTAATACAACTCAGTTACATTTTACTTCCAAATTACAATCTAATTATTACATCATTTAATTTACAAGTTGATACATCTTGATTCTAGTTTTCTAGTCCCCTAAGCTAGACTGCCTCATGGTACTGCTACCTTGGTCTCTGTGGTAGGGCGCTATCTACTGAGCTACGCCCTCGCCTCGCGCCACCGCGCTGCACACGTACAACCTGAAAACACCCCAAAATCACGTGGGGTGAGAACCAACTCCATGGTTCCCAATAGGTACGGCTACCCAAGGGAAAAGCTCGACCGATAGGTCCGAGGAGGCACTGCAACATGTTAGTTCAACAATATACAACAGATATATATTCAATTGAAATACATGCCATGCCTCACGATATGCGATATGAAAATCATGCAACTCTATGCAACAACTAGTAGATCATTAGATTCTACATTTACTTGGCTACTCTTAGCTCATATCTTTACTCTAAGGTTCTACTACCTTAGATTCACACTCGAGTCCCCTGGCTCCTAAGGTCTTTATCACCTTAGCTCAAGCCTCTATCTCTAGCTCATAAGGGTTCCTCTACCTTATCGAAGCTAACCACCCGACTCGGCTTCGAGTCAATCATCCGCGGATAGCCCGCGCACCGGCTGCTCATCAGCCTACCGCTCTCAGCCCACTAGCGGCGAAGTCGTCGCACACGCTAAGCTCGGCTCAAGTCGCACGACTTGACCACCTGGTGGCGATCGCGTTGCACTTACCCAGCGTGAGCTTGGGTTCTGACACACCGTCTGGCGGCGAACGGGTCGCACCACACCCAACAACGGTACATGTCAGACTTAGCCACCTGGAGGCACCCGCATCGTACTTACCCAGCATGGATTCAGTCTGCTCTGGCGGTCTGATCCTCAAATGGCTTAACCATCCTGGCGGCGAAATCGTCGCACAAACACCACGGCAATGGTTCAAGCCCCGGGCGGTGATCTCCACGTGGTCACGCCCAATCTACCCACAGTACCAAGCTCGGTGGCGAAGTCGTTGCACACACGCCCTAGCTTGTACTAGGGACATCAAAAGTCCTGGGATCCCGAAATCCACTTTCCATAGGTTGAGGGTTCATAACAAACCCTATATCATCGACCTAACTCATCCTAGTGGCTATACCACTATACTCATCAACCTAGGTTCCAAGACTCTAGGTTCTATGTCCACGTCACTTAACCTAGATACACTTGCTAGGTCTTTGTCATCTTGGCCTAGTTGTCCACTTCTAGGTTTACTAGTTCGACCTAGGTTTACTAACACTAGGTTCGATGCCACACACCTAGATTGTTCGACTCTAGGTTCACTTGTTTAACCTATGTTCTTTAACACTAGGTTAGGTGCCACTCGATCTACCTGACAACCTAGTTGTCCAATCAACTCTACTCACACTAGAGTTATTAACTTATGCTTTCTACTTGGCATTTACTCTATGCATCTTTGTTCATCATGCATTCAATTTAGCATTTCCATCCATGCATTACTATTAGTGTGCATCCTTTACCTTAGCTAGCATTATTTACATGTCATGCTATCATGCTTGCTATTTATTATGCATTCTCTACTTAGCCTTTACTTTATGCATTATCATTCATCATGCATTTCTTGTCCTCGTCTACATGCACATGCATCAACATGGAGATACATTGCTAAGACATAAAGGGCGACCTAGTCGCTTCTGTAAGCACAACCCACCTTAACACGAGTTCTGATTGCTCGTCGACACTTGCAATCGGCCTCCCGCGGCACTCGGCACCCGTTTGGGCCCGATCTCACAGTTGCTCCCCTCGAGCTCGCCGCTTCGCCGTTTCAAGTGCTAGCGATCTTCGCCTTGCCGCTACGGTGCTCGGGACCCTATTTCACGATTTATGGACGTCGCCTCGGCCTCCCAGGCGGAAACGAAGCTCTGAGCGCCCGTTTCTTCAATATCTTCGCAACGGCTTGTCGGATTGCCGAACCGACTTCGCCAATGTGTTTCGTTACCTACCAATTAGGTTTACGAAGGGTCAAATGAGATCAAACTCATCTATTTACAAAAACCCTATTTTGGGTGCCCTAGATGCCATTACCAACAAATCCACCAAATCAATCTAGGATTTGGGGTAAATCCATCTTAGAGGCATGCTAGGGTACCAAAAATACCATTTCTAGAGATCAAAACCCTATCTTTAAGGATTTACCATAAGAGGGCTCCAAGGTTACCTCTCAAAGAGCTCCATGGAGAGAAGAAGATGAAGATGAAGATGAGGAAGAGGATCTCCTCCTTGGTCCTCTTCTTCTTTTCCTTTCCTTTCTCTTTTTCTTCTTCTCTTCTCTTTCTCTTCTTTCTTTTCCTTTTTCCTCTGCTACGAACGGAGAGAGAGAGAGAGAGAGACTGTGAGGTAGAGTGTGAGGGAGTGAGACAGAGAGAGAGAGAAAGGCATCTCTCAAATAACCCCTCATATGGCCATTTTGCACATAAGCCCCTCCACTTTTCATCTCTTACACAGCCCTCACTGGGCGTTCTGCGCGCTGAGGGACCGATCTCCCCGACCAGGGACTGGTCCCCGGGGCCTCCCCCCGCGGACACGCGTTCGGGAACCGGTCCCTCCCTGAGGACCGGTCCTCGGGAGACCGGTTCCTCTCAGAGAGACCGGTTCCCGAGAGCTAAACTCTTGGGACTTAGCCGATCTTCGGCTCTCTTCTCACTGGTGTCGTAGGCTGGGACCGGTCCCTCCTCTGCCAGGGACCGGTTGCATCAGCAACCCCCGCAGCCTTCAGTTGATGGGACTGGTCTCTCACCTCCAGAGATCGGTCCCCGAGAGCAATCTTAGCCCAAAAATGCAGATTGCATTGTTTGCTCTCGCGGACCCCATTCCAATGCACTTCTCGGATTTCGTGCATCCTTAGCTTTTCCAAAGCTTATCCATTCGACCCTTAGTCAATTCTAGTCGAGGCGCAACCCTCGGATTTCGAGAGTTCACATTGTTACATTCTCCCCTCCTTAAAAGAGTTTTGTCCTCGAAACTCACTCGTTCTTACCCTCTTTATTCCTCGATCCACTCCTCGAGTTCTCAAGGGTTCTAATGCACTTTTGTACTTCGGAGTGGCCTTTATTCTCATCGAACTCATTTAAAGGCCCACTACGAAGAACGTGAGACCACGTTTACTCACATTTTCCTCTTGCAACATCAAAAGTGCATTATCACTTTACAAACCTCACTGGCGGTGTGGGTCAATATTCAAGACCCCACACACACTATCTTCACTAGCCACTCGGCTGAAGAAGGACCTATTCCCTCGCGGTTCTAGCGAACATCATCACCGTTCGAGATCAGGGCTACCCTTTCATCCCGGTGGTGTGGATCCAGCAAGATCGCATCACTTCGATGAATGATCTACCACCACAACTCTATATGCATGGGTAGACTTTCTCGAATTACTCAAGTAACCACTCGGTGGCACTTCATCACGTTGGCTATTTAGGAGCCCGATACCACCTTATCATCTTATCTGTACCATCTCATTCCCATCTATCGTGAGATGGCATTCTCTCGTGCATCTTGGATTCTCAATCCTCTTGAGAGTATCATTCTCAACGCCAACTTTTCGCGTGGTTATCCATTATTCAAGTGTCTCCTAGAGACCACTTTACTTTCTCTTTATCCCTTGACATTTTAGGCTACGTTCACCTCCACACGAACTCTTCGTTCGCGGATCAAAGCCCAACTCACTATTAGAGTTTTCAGCTATACCGACCGTCGGTTTCCTCAGGCGAACTAAGGCCACCAATCCTGCGTAGGTCAATCACTTAGCTCGTCTCAACGATGCCTAGCATCTCTCGCTCGCAAGCGCAGACTCAATCAACATTCTCGGGCGACATTCTCATTGGAGAATTCGCACACACTCCAACCAGGAGCTATCAAGACCTCAATCCATATCAAATCCTTGGGTTGGGTCACTACACACTCGGTGCATCATCGGTCTCGCATTCTAACACGTGACATTCCACGTACTCGGGTCTAAGCTTGAACTACCGTCCTGACCAAAACTCTCTCGCCCTACCGATAGGTACCCGATGGTTTAGCGAACAGCGTGCAGTCGGGGAAAATCGCGCCGAACAGGCCGATACGACATCCGCTGATCCAAAGTAAGGTGAGCACTGTGATCAGCACTGACCAAGGATCACTGTGCTTACCTCCGAAGGCATTGGAACAGCCTCGGATCGCCGAAAAAACGTGCACAAACACGGAACAGCAGCCGAAAAGGCTCAACAGGGTCGACACCGCCGAAACAGCAGAACGGAGTCTCCCCGACAGAATCTAAGGTGAGCACGATGATTAGAAAGTTGCCACGATCACCGTGCTCCCTTCCGCAGAGGTCGGGGAGCCTCGGGTAGCTCGGAACCGCAAACCTACCCAACTAAGCCCTATTTCGGGCTTGGCCGGAGCAAGCTTGCTCCGGCCGGCTTCTGGCGGCGCCGCGAGGTGCGCGAGGGTCAGCGATGGGTGCGGGGGAGGTGAGGAGTGTGGTGCTCACCACAGTTGGCGGCGAGGAGCGGCGGCGGTGACGGCGGAGCAAACCGAGCCCGCACAAGATCCGGTTCGGGCTCCAAGTACAACTGTGGCCACGTCAGTGACCGTGGCGCTCAAGGACGGCGGCAGAGGGTTGCAGGAGGCCAGAGGGAAGCCGAGGAAGTGGCTCCGGGCAGCAGCGATGCGAGGATGGAGCCGCAAGCTCGGCTCGGATCGAGCTTGCCAGAAAACCCGCAGGGCGACTCTAGTGCGGTGGCGGCGCTCGGGACGGCTCAGGGCGGCGGTGACCGACCACCTGAGGTCGGAGGGGGTGCCACAGGGTGGCCCAAGGTGGTGGCGGCGCGGGGAAGAGGTCGCAGACCTACCTCGGCCTGGGCTCAGTCTAGAAGGCAGCAGGCGGTTGGTGCGGCTGCAGCGGCGCTCCGGGCGGCTCAGGGTGACGGCGGCCGACTGCCCGAGGTGGAGGAGATGCCTCAAGGTTGGCCCGGGGTGGCGGCGACGCGAGGGGAAGGCCGCACGGTCAGCTTTGCCTGGGCTCGGCCAAGCTGGGCGCAGGATGCAGCAGCAGCAGTAGCGATGCCCAGAGGTGACGGCGGTCGGCGGGGAGGCTTGCCAGGGCACAGGGGCGACACCGGAATGGTGCAGGGAGATGACTGCAGCCTCAGATCTGTCCGCAACCCGAGAGGAAGAAAGATAGAGGGAGAGGGATGAAGAGGGAAGAGAAAAAGGTGGCTGAGGAGGCTGCGGTTGCTGTTGGCCGGCCGGGGCTCGGTCGGCGGCGACCGGGAGAAGTGCGGCTAGGGCAGGGAAGATAGAAGAAGTGGCTGAGGGCGTGGCTAAGGTCTAGGGTTAGGTGGAAGAAACCCTAAAAGCTCTATATATACCAAGGTGCCGATTTGCAAGTTAGCCCACGAAACCTCAGTATTTCAAACTAAATCCCTCACAGCGTGTGAACAACGCGAGAATACCCCTCCACGTGCGATCTCGCGTAAAACGGTACATAAAATGTCGCAACTTTTGCGAAATTACCGTTTTGCCAACACCGACCTTTTCTCGATCAACGCGCGATCTCCGCAGATCCGTCCGTCCGATTTGCGAACGGATTGCACCAGTGCGATCAACACGACGGAGACCACAAAGCTACGATTTCGTTTCTCCTTGATCGGTCTCGGATTCGCGACGAACTCAGTCCATCATTCCAACAAAAGAAACTACGCACAAATACATATAAAACATGTATTTTCGAATTTTCTCGAAATTCGTACCTCAAACTCAAAATCCGTTAGCGCCATCGGTTCTAGAATGACCAAACCGTTCGAAACGAGCTATTGGACTGCTATGAACGGAGTCCGATACGCGCCAGAAGCCAACTTCACACCGTGGCTTCTCCAGAAAATCGAGTTACTATTCACTTTAAGTGAAACTTGGAAATCGCGTAGAATCTCCGATTTAACTCGGTTTCTCCTGAAACTCGACGAGTGCTTTTGTAATTAAATTACACACAAAAATATCGTCAACTGAGAGTTTAGCTACACTACCAAAATCTTGGTCCTTACAATTTGGGAGTAAGAATTTAGTTAAAGCAATGTAATTTGTAATCTAAATGTTAAATTGAGACGAATGCTTGTAATAGCTAGTTGTCTATGTTTTTGATACTTCCTTATGCAATCTCTGCTTGAATATTGTTCCTAGTTGGAACCTCTTGTACTGTATTGATTGCGATGCCTTGTACGTACAGGGGAGACTCTGTCCGTTCGGCAGTCTGTCGGCGTGCCCGAATCCGACCAAAGAGGCGGGCTCGGGGCGTAACATAAATTGTTTGATGCAAACAGTTAAAATAACAACACAACATTAAACACTGCAAATGAATCATTGAAATGTGATAGATGAGGTGCTAATAAATTTGGCATATCGGGATTCTCAAAATTTTTTTCAACAAATCTCATCAGTGGGGTTCTTCTTTCAATCCTCAAAAGCAACGAAGGAAAGTGTATAAAGAGAAAGGAAACACAATTGACATCACTTCCACGGAACTGATAATACATTCGTTTATATTTTCCCAAAAGGAATATAAGATGAATTTACAGTCGAAGAAGAAAATATAACACTAAAAACTAGAGCAATTTTGACAGCATAGTCTAAAATGTATAATATTAGGGATAAGGGCATCATGATGGAAGGAAAGATAGTAGAGCATCTTCTACGTTAAATTAACATCTTCTTAGCTATCAACCTTTTAACAGTTGGGTAAAGTAGCAATTTCATTACACAACCAAATTTAAATCTATTTGCCTCAATTTTCATCAACTTTTCCAAAATCACATCTGGCTGGATAAGGTCATCACACTACCGATCCTGAATCCTCCGTCCAAGTAAGAAAATATTTCCTAAAAAGTAGTAAAATAAACATATGGATAACAAAACAATTGATAGGCAAAGCAGAAAAGCAGAGAAAGAAATAGCTGCTTTCTCCTCATTAGAAACAATTCTGCATTTCATAGAAATGCCCTGAGTAAGATCAAATGCATCTGGCAGCATGAATTTCGACAACTTGTGTAAATTTCGAAGCCAATTTTCACCAACGACCCAATCTTTTAAAATTTAAATTTTAACACTCAATCTATCAATTATACTCAATCTGTTGATTTGTAGTCATATAAATTATGCGAAATGTGTTAATTAAGCTCATAGATGTAAACAACTCCTTCAAATTTTGGAATATAAGAGTTACTAAATAAGTCAAATGAAATAAGTCAAAAGGTAAAGTTGCAAAATTAATTTTTTTAAAATAAAATTATACGAATCAGAATGAGTCATAATTTAGATAAATTCAATATATTTTTACCAAATAATATATGGAAAATAGGATTTGCTGGAGCCTATACTCTTCTTTTTGCAGATAAATTCTCCATATTTTTGCATCAAATTTTTCTTCAGATTCTGATGTACATTTAAGCAATATTCAAGTATTTAATAAGTAAAGATCTGTATACCCTTGTATTGTCTTAAGAAGCTATGTAACCTGTTTATGAAACATTCTTAGCACCTTAGTTTATTTTTCAGCTTCTAAGGTTGGATCTTGTGTTTGTTTACCTATTTGTGTTCTTTGGCTTATTTAAATTTCTAATTTACTATATTATTACCTTTTAAAAAAAAATAAATGAAGGGCAATATCACAATCAGTTTATTCTTCTTCTTTTTTTTTTCTTTTTGCCTATGAATTATTGTCTTGTAATTTTGGTCGACGAACATTTCCATAACTCCCTATTATCTTTTCCTAAATATACTTAATATCTTATAGTTAGCAAGATGTTACTTGTGTTATTATAAAACTGATGGCCCGAATTAATATGTGCAATCATAATTCAAGTTTTAATTTATGGTATGCTACTCTTGTATTGCTCATTTTCGTGCCCGTTGCGAATTGGGGTTCCAGAGTGTTCATTGGAGAGCATGTAGACTGCAATATAATTTGCCGAACTATATGACACTATTTTGATATATTGTTTGCTTTACCTACCAACTAAGTGGAGTTTTTGGCTGGTAATAATCATTCTGACATATTGTTTGCTGTATTTATCTAATAACTAATTGGAGTTTTTGGCTGGTAGTAGTTAGCTGGTACACTCTCCCTTCCTTTCATTTCTTCTTCTTTCTCCTCATTGCCTTCTTTTCTTTCCTCCTCTATTTTTCTCTTCTTCTCTCCCTTTTCCTATTTTTCTCCTTGCTGGCTGCCAGCATTCAAGCAATTTCAGCAACACTACCTGATGCCAGCAGC
This sequence comes from Ananas comosus, assembly GCF_001540865.1. Taxonomy (NCBI): domain Eukaryota; kingdom Viridiplantae; phylum Streptophyta; class Magnoliopsida; order Poales; family Bromeliaceae; genus Ananas; species Ananas comosus. Next base: position 4,770,072 of record NC_033622.1, on the reverse strand, counting down.
AGCAAGACAGCAATCAGTTGCAGTGGACAGCAATCGGCAGTAGCAGCAAGTTGAGCTGCAGCCAGCAGCAGTAGATTCTGCAGCAGGAACAGTCAAGGTGTGTGCTGCAAACAAAATTAGGTGACATAGGAGCTTTTAATTATCAAATTGGGATGTGCTTGTTGATTATCTGATAAAGAGGAGTTACGGGATCAATTCTTTCAGCTAAATTTCATGTGAGTTGGTGTTTAATTGAGGGAGCTGAAGTTGTGTGTTTGTGGATTTGGTTAATGTTTTTAGTCCATTCTTGTAGCTGAACTTTAGGAGTAAATTTTGGCTGGTTCTTCCTTCATTCCTAGTCATTTTGGAATTGCTTCTAGCTTGGTGGATAGGTTAGTTAAGCTGACTTGATGTTTCTAGTGGATTTTGTATCCGAAATGAGTGTTTGTTAGAATTTGATTCTAAATTTTATTTCAACTTCATCTTCGAGTAGAGTGGCAGCTTCTTTGTTTTTCTTGTTTCATTGTGAGCTGACAAATCTGGGGAAACCTTTTTCTAGCTGGATAGTAAGGTAGGTAGTATTAATTTTGCTTAAATCTAGAATTTGTTAAATGCTGGCAGATTTTAGAGAAGTACCAGTTTCAACTATTCGAGCATGTTTGATTACTTGTTTTAGAGTTTTTAGAGTTTTTAGAGTTCATACCTACCGATCTTGCTGAAATTTCCACTCCTTGGAGCTGCATTGAGAATATTTTTTTATTTAAGTTGGGTTTAAATTCATCGAATACTTCGAACTCCTCAATTATGTCTAATGTATATTTCAGCATTGATTATAACTTATTCATTTGAACCTAATCTAGTGGCATTTTGATAATATTCTACCACTCCTCTCTACTTAGGACTGGTTCCATAAGTAGGCAAAGAAATGATTTGAATTTTGTTTCAGATTTGTAAAGTAGAGAAGTTCTTCTACTTAAATCTGCAGTTGCTGATTTGCCAATCTAGTTAATGTCATTTTTGTTGCCACAAATGCTTTCCAATTAACTAATTTCTTATGATTCCTCTATTTTGCTTACCTATAAATTTTTTAGAGCATCGAAATTCTGGGTAGAAAATATAATATCAAGGACAATAGCTAGACAAAAAGAAACTTGTTTTTTCTTTATACAGCATACTAAAGATTACACCAAAAGAAGAGGGAGCGCAAATCTCATCATAACAAAAGAAAATCCGCACAACCCTCAAGTTTTTCACTAAAGCTAATAGGCCGGGAGAAACAACAATAAACCCAAAACTCAACCGGCCTCCCTCCCTAAGAAGCAAAACATAGATAACTAGAGGGAAAAGAGTACAAAACTCAATCCCTATAACTAGAAGGCGTTGCGGGGTCCTCCTCAGTTGGTGTTGCATGCTCTACACCACTACCCGGCACCGCATCCTCAGTAGAAGGCACTGCTGGCAGCTCAGTATTCAATGTTGCAAGGCCCTCGTCTACTGGAACAACATTGGAACTATTAACCATGCATCACACTTGCCAATCGCTACCTTCACTTCTTTCCACTTAGTAACAAACCTTGCATTTTCGTCCACCAGCGAATTATATTGGCCTTTCAAAACACCGTAGTCCACCTTAAGCAATTCATGTTGATCCTACAGTGTATCGTACTCGCTAGCAATCTGGTCATATAAGTTCTCATAAAACTGCCGTTCTTCATAGTTGCTATCCTTGATCTCAAAATGCAATTCATCACGAAGCCTCTCGACAGGAGTCCTAGCAGCATCCTCCTGGGTCTGTCCAATGTTTGTAGATGGCGTACCCCAGTATGTAAGCATCTCCAGCATTGGGCCAACCCTAGGTACCGTGACATCTACAAAAGCTCGAAACCGGCCTGTAGCATCTAAACCCACTCCATACTTCGGTGGAGGTAGAGAAAACTTTGCGCATATAATGCGGAGCAGTCTACGAAAGCTAATATCGATGACAACAATTCCAATTAGCCTTAGCATGGATTGTCATATTGTAAAATAAATATATAAATAAATATCTCATGTTGATAGGACATGACTTTTTTCCCCTTTATTTTTAGGTGTTTTTTTATTTCTTTTTTTTTGTTTTAGAAGTGAGGAGGTTTTTTTTTTCCCTTTTTCTTATTGTCTTTATTTTTCATTAATTTTTTTATCTATCCCAAATAGATTTTCGCATTTATGCAGCAATCTTCTTGCACAAACAGTATAGTAAACATACATGCATAGATGCATAATCCAGGAAAGGCCAAAAAGAAAAAAAGAATTGGAGAAGGAGACAACTGACATTTCACCATTGTAAGCATATCTCTAGACCAATGGAAAATAGAAAAATAAACACACACACACTACAACAATATAGGTGTACACCAGCAGCCAAAACTGCTGGAAAAGATTATAAAAACCACTAGTAATATTTGCTCCAGCAGTTCTAAAAGTGTTGGTAAAAGTATAAATGATCGTTACTATATCCTTGCCGGTATTGTCCTTTCCCAACACTTTTATTAACCATTGGAGAAGATAATCTCTAGCAACATTTTATAAACCGTCGGTACTTCTACAAAAAAAACCGCTGGTGTAAAGTATATGTAGCGACAGTTTTTGACCGTTGGCAATTTAAAACTAATATGAAAAAAAAAAACAAACTAATATCAACAAATTTCAATAGGTCTTTTTCATTTGATATTTGCTGGAAAATTAACTATTTGTAATATCCAAAAAAACGAGAGTTACATTACTAAATTGCAATAGAGAAATCTATAACAAAACTAGTAAAAATGTTTGTAACAAAACTACAAGATGGTAAAATCATGATCTGTAGCAATGACAAAATGCAGCGAAACAATTTTTTATGTTCTAATAGAAATCAATGCAAAAGAAAATTTATTTGAACTCGAAATGTTAGAAAGCTAAGAAAATGGAGAGTGAAAAGCTCCAGCTGAACGTTCTTGAAATGCAAAACATCAAATCCCGCTTGTTGCTTCAATCTGAAACAAAAGAAATTGAAACATATAAACTACACAAACATCAAAACATATAAGCTCCATCGTAAGTAACATATAGCAAAAAATGGAAGCATCGAAAATTGAATTTCATCCATTAAAGGACCTGCTACTCAACAAGCTTGCTACTATAGAAGAATTTAGGAATCTAACTAAATGGTAAAGTCCTGTCAAGATAAGTCTCAAAAGGCTTTTTAAAACTCGGGATCATCTCCAATAGTGTTGAGAAAGCAGCTTGTGCTACTTTATGATGAGGATCATCCAAATACCGGCAAAAGAGCTTCATGATCTTGTCAAAACTTCGGGTAATTTTTTGAATTCCTTTGGGTCCTTGCTGCAACAATGAATGGACATAATTGAATGCGAAAATTCTCATAATCCAACCTGAACTTGGCTTTAGGCCCTCAACTAGAGAATCATTAAGAGATGATGGAGCATCGATATAGCTAGCCATTTGACCCAGTAAAAGCTCACTATCATCAAAACTATTTACGCAGGTCACCAGAAGCAAGTTATTGACTTGTTTTAGAAGCGGTCGGCGAAAATTGGGGATAAAATTACCGTCAATTTGATGAGAAAGTTGCTTACTTGATCTAATATCATTAGTGAATTCAATGACACCTCCATTTTGAGACTTTTCTGAACTTTTTGAAGTGCAAGGCAATGAAGAGGCTGACACGGAATCTGATGATAACTGACCGGCGTTAGGTGATTTTGTAGAATCTTTCGCCGAGTGGACCAGAGGGATGAGATTTTTTGAATCTTGATCGCCATGATTTACAACATCCTTGTTTAAAGTAGCCGTGGATGCATGAGAAAATGTTGAATTCTATAAAGAGAAACTTGCAAACAAGTAATCAACTCCTGCGCTAGTAAAGAAAAGTAAAAGAAGATGAGAAGTGGATGAAATAAATTTGACATTGCGTAAGTTTGAATTTGGTAAATACTATTAGTTCATACCAGCTATAATTCACAAAAGCAATAAGATAATACCTTAATCAGAATTGTTCGAGTATGAAATATGAGGCCTTTCCTTGTCTGATACATTTACAGCTTTCACTGATATTGCAATTGGTGGACCATTTTCTTTACGAGCAGAGAGAAGACTGGTAATTTTTTTCTAAATCACTGATTGATGATAGCTTTGTATGTGATAAAGAAGCAAAATCGATGCTCTTGTCCATTGCAAGTGCATTAGAAGTAGCACATGTAGGTGAATTTAGGTTAGGAGCATGAGATGGAGTTTGCAGCAGTTGAATTGCTTGTTTGTTAAGTAATGGAGAAGCACATATTTCGTGCTTCTCACCATCTTCATCATTGATTATCTGAAAAGGAATCAAATTAGTGAAATTATGAAATCCAAATAAATCAATTTCACTTCAGAAGAGAGTGATGTACCTTTTGTTTGACAGTGTCAAATGACAAGAAAAGGCGAGTGGAACGCTCTGGCCAAATTTTGGCAAACATCCTGTAGCAAGCTCGTGCAGTTGATCGCACCTTCAGTGGTGTAAAAGACATTTAATCTTGATGAGATTAGGGGGATAGAAAGATAATGAAAGGCAGGAACATATTATGTTATCATAGGCTTTCTATAGTAATTAATGATAGTTAGAAAAAAAAATATAGACCATACTAGTTAAACATGTGTGATGCAATATATGAAGGAAACATGAAGAATTATCAAGTAAATGGCCGTGACACATCAAGCAATAGTGATATGGTGATTATTTGTATGAAAAATGATATTTATGTAAATGAGATAATATTTGATGTTATATCGACATTATTCCACACGTGCAATGAATTTAAATAGGATATAGGATCAAAGTTCTCAATAAAAAGAAAAACAAAAAAAAGGTATATGGGATCAAAGTTCACATTAATAACAATGTAAGTGATCTCGTTCTCTAGGTGCTTTCATATCCTTTTCTTACTTCTTATGGATAATTTCCTAAGCCTTTAGCGAGCAGTTGGGTTTGAACTCCAAGCAAAAAAAGCTCTCGCTCAATTTGATTCCAAAACAAGCTCATTTTGAACTTAGCTACGTTTAATCATTTTCTGCATGCTTACACCCATGCAATGATTACAAAATTACAAGTGCATACCTTACTAATGGCATCTGCTATAGTGCACTTAATCAGATCTTCATACAGATCAGCTGAACAAAGTATTTCTGGGGTATCACACACCAGCCTAGTACAACACAGATTTGAACATCTCTAGCATAACAGAGTATTTAATCTTAGTCCTTGGGTCATGCGAACTTTGGTTTCAATTATCTTCCCAGCACACAAGACAAACTTAATAAAGGTTTTAAAGGTTTCACACTACATGAGCAGCAGAGGATATTATGAAGTGATCAATTATCAGTAAATAAACCTGATTTAACTACCAACTGCCACTGGAATGTTTCATATAAATGAAGCCTGGCGTATCGCACTAAGAGATAATAGCCAGTAAATGAGCTCGAAACATCGACCTGTTTAATGATGCTAGAGCGTCGATCCAGTAGCTGAGTGTGTAATGGGGCAACAAGTTGCTTTAGAAGAAGGCAAAATGATGGATAATTGGCAGCACCTGATAAATAGCACAGCAGCACATAAGGAATACCATATGAGAAAGAAGTAATATTTAACCTTCTATGTTTGCAAATAATATTCCAGTTTAGTGTTTAATTATTGAAATATGACCAGCATGCAAAGGAAAAGAGTCATTACTTATGCTGATCAGATTTTATATATCGAGCTTGGAAGGTAATTCGAAGTCGAGAATAAATAGATTTTATCTTAAATTGGCATGGCTTAGTGAAGCAATTCATACAAATATACGCACCTACATTTACATGTTTGTGCGTGCGAAAGGATGGTTACAATACAAAAAATTACGCCCAAAACTTTATAGTCACTGTGAGCTTGAAGCTCAGAGACCTCATAATCAAAATAAACAATGATTTGGCAAACAAGCATCAAAAGGCTTGTGCAGAAAAATTCATCAACTTTTTGCCATCTATTTGTTATATATTTAGCTGAACAAAGAAAACAACCATTCTGGAAGTTGGGACACTGCAAACTTAATAGTACTGGATAGTATTATAAAAATTTTCAACTTTTATTTGGCGAAAAGTAGTTATATAAAACTTAATAGAATCATCTACAAATTTGATTAAAATTTTCTAATTTATCTACAAACTAATATTACTTAATTTTAGATAAATAAATAAAAAAAATTAGAAGAAGTTACTTCAAAAAAAATAAAGTTGAGGGGCCATTTCAAAATGGATTACAATTAGCACTGGTTGTTCAAACACACATCGTGATTAGCATATAAAACCATTTTTGCTTTGGTAGTCATTTCCCTTTTTTATTTCTTTATTTACTTTTTTCCGAATGTGACCTCCTCTTTTTTTTCCAGCTAATAAAATAGAATAGAAAACTCAAATCTTTTCTCCAGAAATAAAATAGAAACTCAATCCATTAAGACAAAGTCCGAAGCACGTAAACCACATTGAATTGGCCATTTCTCACAAGGAAAATGTCGAACTTGATTCGGAGAATTTTTGTTCACAATCAATTCATGTATGGAAATTTCCAAAAAAAAATAATAAGATGTTTCTTTCAATCCACTTTACACGCGACTTCTCCAAATCTCCATTTCACACTATCTAGAACATTATTTTGGAGACAATTAGTGGTTGTAGATTGCAAGGAATGTAGATGCTTCAATTATTCAATAATTAATGAGATAGTCTTATTATATATAATTTCCGCATCTAACTAAGTCTCTTCAACTAATTAACTTCCACATTTAATTGGAAATATACAAAAATGCTATCATTTGAGCACCCCTGGGTGCAAACACTCTACTTCTAGTACCAGGGATTCTATAGGAAACAAGAGGAAGAACACAAAAGTGGCAATTGAGCACCCCCTGGGTGTGTTTATGTAGGAAGGCATTTAGAATATAACGATTCAAAGCATATGTTTCAGACAAACAGCTTCTTTGCAAAACTACAGGTAACAAATTTTATGTCTATCCAATTTACATATTCCATTAAGTCTTTTATCAGTTCCATTTAAAAGATCCAATCTGTTAAATAAAATGTTGACCCAATCACTACATCAAGTCAGAAAATTACAAGCATGCATCTTTTTACTTTATTGTTGTTGATATGAACATCATGAAACATATCTACATGAACATATATAGAGATTTAACCAATCAACAAATCCAAATAATTCAAGCAAAAATCAACACAAGTTGTTGATATGAAGATCATGAAATATAGTATCAGTTATAGCTAAATATTGTTAATTATGTATATGAATAAGATCATGAAACATAGTATTAATCATTGCTGAACAAAAATTCCCTAACCAACTAAAACACGAGCAAACATTTGTAATCAAAGTGATGCAGCAAGCACATAATTGTATTATGAGAGAATAATGCTCAAGGTCTCTAATTTAGACATGGTTCACAAGTTTCATCTAAATCATTACCAATGTAGTAATCAAAGTGACTAGCAAATCATACAACTATCTAACAAGAGAACAACCACACAAGGTCTCTAATTTAGATTTAATGATTCAGAAACTCACCACACAAACTAAATCGCAGACAAAATAGCAACCAAATCAATGCTGCAAACATATAATTAGATAATCAAGAACACATAGCAAATAATAATAATAATTATGATGGTAATAATAATAATCAAAATATCTAACTTCAGTCAATAGCTAACTTCAGTCAGAGATGAATATTCAGAATTACTAATATATTTTTTTGACAGAGATTGGAGAAGAATAGGGCAAAACAAATATTCTAACAAATAAAGAGTACAATTCTAGAAACATTCAGCTCAGCAGCAACCTTTATCAATGTTCATGTAGTTGGCGAAGTTCAGATAAAAGTACGCCATTGAGTTATTGGATCAGTTAGCATAAGAAAGGGACTTGTATTAAGTTATAGGATCAGTTATTGGATTCAACAGCATATACCAAGTTCTTTAGTTCAAGATGCATCAAATTCTCACACACTACAACAGCTAGAACAAACAGGCACAATTGAACATTGAATGAGCATATTAAGCATAAAAAATTAATTACTTTTACTTTGTAATTCAATGAACAGGATACATTGCTGCATCCGCAAAATTCATGAAGCAATCTTATGATAACTCATATGTCAATTGCCATGCATTACTATCACTGTTTACAGATAGAATTTAGTTTAGTTCAATAGAATTACATCTACACGGCATGGCGTGTGCGACAGAAACAATTATATATAACTGATTATAATTTGTTCCTGTTTTAGTAAGTATTTGAGGTGGTGACTTTGAAAATTACAAAAAAGAATGTGCAATTTACGGGCTAAAAATTGCACATTTCATCATCTACTTAGCAATGACAACTATTCAACTCAACTTACACACTCCCAATTCTCCGCTCATCGTAAACATAAAAAAACATATCCACGAAAATGCTTACTCTTACTATAATTACTACAACCATTGCAAACAATTCTATCCCACTAATATCAAATAGAGAAAATAATACAGGAATTTAACTCAACAGTAACAAGTGGTCACCCCAACCATAGCCAATATACTATTGGGTGCTTTTGGTAGAGGAAGGAATCAAGGATCGCACCTGAAGGAGGGCGGCGACGCCGGATTCGACTTGGGTGAGATTAGTGAGGAGCATGACGAGACCGCAGGCGAGGGCGGGGTGGTCGGGGTACTTGTAGAGGACATCAATGGCGGTGGCGACGGAGCTGAGGTAGACGAGTTTGGCAGCGAGGTCAGCATCCTGGGAGAGGTTGACGAGGGCCTCGGCAGCGGCGGCGGTCTCCGGCGGGTCGTGGAGGAGGCGGAGGAGGCGGGAGAGGGCGAGGGCGACGTACGCGACGAGGGAGCGAAGGCCCTCGTCGGAGCCCGTGAGGCCACGATTGATGTCCACCGCCGCATTCCTAACCTAGAGTTGGCGACGAAGAAGGGTTAGAGAGAGAGAGATAGAGCGTGTAGGGAGGAGGAAGGGATTTAACCTGGGGAGAAGGGGAGGAGAGAAACCCTAGGAGCATTTTAGGTGCATTTTAGGTGCAAGGCTTTTCAAATCCAATGTTGGCCCAATTATTGACCCAATTGATAAAATAAGCTAACAAAATAAGACCCAATATTGTTTATACATTAAAAATTATTACCCCTATACCAACGATTTACTAAATATAACAAAAAAAATAAAAAAATGCTGGTATAATATAGTTTTAGCAGCTGTTAACATAACTGCTGGCTGAAAAACTGCTGGAACAAATCTTATTTGTAGTGACATGGGCACATACTGGCAGAATTGAGCGTACGATGATGTTGAGTGACACGCAACGCCGATGGTGAGTGGGCAACGAACAGGATGAACACGCCAGTCAAGCAACCTACAACAAATTGGGAGCAAAGGAGATGGAAGGAGTTAGCAGGGGAAGAGGAAGAAAGGAGGAAAAAAACAGAGGAGGGAGTTTGCAGAGAACACACACGTGTAGGAGATTTCTCAGGCAGAGGTGATTAGGGAGAGGAATCCAAGCAGCTTTAAATAGGCGAACGGCTAGGAGAATTAAAGTGGCAAGATGGAGGCAGCACGCGCGAAAGTTCCAGGTCAGATCCAACGTGTCCCATACCGCCGGAGTCGAGGATGACGCCGAAGTACAAATCAACGTGGATGATGCCAGTGAGGCTAACGCCGAAGTACAAATCAACGCGACAGTGAAAGGACGGGCAGGGAAGGCTGGACTTGTACACGGCGACGGCAATCGGCAACCATCACGTGAACGCATTTACGTCGGCGCCGCAATTGTTGAAGATGAGGTATGGCGGTGACGGGGATAAGGGCAAGGCGACGATGGGGATAAGGGCAAGGAGGTCTGGTGCCACGTAGCTAAAAAAAAATATAAAAAAAAAACTTAAAAAGAAACAACAGTTGCTACAGTAACTTATAGTTTGGAACCAAAAGTGGAATTATTTTTTTATACTTTAATTCTATTTCAAATGAATACCAAACTTCATACGATATGTTAAACTATCTAATAAATTTTAAAATATTTAATTACTAAAATTAAAAGTCGATCAATCATATTTTGAATATTCTAAAAATTTTTGAATGTAAAATTGATCGTTACGGATTCGCCCATTCCGATTCCAATTTCAGGGTGAAAAAAAAACGTACCAAACACGCCCTATAATTACTGTATATATAATGTATAATAATTACTATATATATATTTTCTATAGTCCCAACTAAAAATAGATTATATTTTTTATGGAGTATATCTTTATATACTTTTGTTGCAATTTGTCTCAATATCTAACATATATTAATATTAAATATTATATTCATCTTTATCTAAAATTTTTAAATATAGTTGATTAAAAAAAAATCTTTAAATATTTTTATGATACTAAATCTAAAGTACCAATAGCTATATAACTTTTTATTTAAACAAATATTATATTAAACTTTCAAGATTGTTGCTTATCTATTATTATTTTTTTTTCCTTTATAGAGTACGTATTATATTCTATGAAATGTAGTATAGCTAACCAATTTTTCCAAATTTCGTTTTTACTATTCAATCTTTCTACATATTAAATTTGAGTAAATAAAAAGTTATATAGCTATTGGTACTTTAGATTTAGTCCTACAAATTTAGTTAATATACTTCGCATGATTTTCGTTTAAACTCTATCAATTTCTTTTTTATTATTTATTGTACAATTTATATCTAAATGGTCAATATTATAAAATTAAAATTTATGTTTAATACATATAATCTATACTATTTAAAAATTATATGTAAAAAATTATATATTTTAAATTTTTATGATGAAAGAGAGTAAAATTAGATTAGATTTACAAATATAGATATATAATTTTTTTAGTCCTAATTAGTTGACAATGGTTGAAAACAAAATAAAAAAGCCTGGCCCAACCCTGCTGCCCCCTCTAGCTATATCTATATAATTTCTTTATAGTCCTATTTAGTGGACAACAACAATGGTCAACAAAAAAAAAAAAAAAAGGCCTAGCCCAACCCCAGCCCCAACCCGGCTGCCCCTCCAGCTCCCCTCCTCCGCCACCTGTCCAAAAAAACTGAGGATTCATATAAAAATAAAAATAAAAATAAAAATAAAAATAAAAATAAAATAATAAAAATTAATTAATTAATTAATTAATTAACATAGATGTATATATATATATATATATATTATATATTATTATTATTATTATTTATTAAATCAAACCCCACTTTGCTCTTTAATTAATTAATTAATAAATATAGAGAATTTATTATCCTAATAAAGCTACAAATTGGTCGTCCTATATTTTATTTTTTTTCCAACCTGTCCGCTCGCCTCCTACGGCTCATCTCCACCGCGACATCTTCCTGCTTTCCCCGTCCTTCGTCGTCCGCCTTCCTTCCTTCCTGCTTTTCTTCTTCTTCTTATCCATTATCCATATTTCCTCTTCTTTGATGAAAGCCACCAATCCACCCCCCACCACCCTAATTCACTTCTCCCGCCCTTTCTTCTTTCTATTCTTCCGCTCAAAATCTACGTTGGAGGGAGCTAGATTAGAGAGTGGGGAGGAAGATGTTTGATGGCTTGCTGGGTTCCAAGTTCTCCAACAACTGGTAATCTGTGCTTCTATTATATTATTCTTCCTCCGCTTTCCTCTTCCTCTTCTCTTGTTATTTTGTTACTGCGTTGGAAACATACGGGAATGGAGAATGAATCGGGTTTGGCAATTGGGTTTGGTTTCAGCAAGCATGCGACGAAGCGTATCAAATCGCGGTTGGATCCCATAAGGAAGAAGAAGCAGGCGATGCTCAAGTTTCTCAGGAAGGATGTGGCCGATCTCCTCGCAAACCGCCACGATATCAATGCCTTTGGGAGAGTAATTTACTCACCCGATTCCCCTCTTCCCTTTCTTTCCTCTTTCATTTAAAAGATCTCTTTTTCTTCGTCGCTGGGTTGTTCCTGCTTCGGGTAGCTCAAACACGGCTTGCTTGGCATCCTTTTTTTTTTTTTCGCTCTGCAATATTTTTATTTCCTTTTTTCTTTATCTATAACTTATGAATAACGACTTCCGAATCCTCTGTTCTTTTATTTGTTTATTTTTCCAATCGTGGTTACGGAGATGCCTTTCGAGCGAAAAGAGGGGAGATCAATTCGAGGGCATTTGGATTCCCCTGATGCTATTCGGCTAATAATTCCATGAGATGCACTGCCTCACGAACCCTTTCGTAGAAAGACTCAAACTTTAGCCTACAGCTAAGCCACGCATCTCCCCAGCATTGTTAGGGCCGGTGCCATAAGCTTATTTAACTTTTGCAAATTCTCGCCGAATCTCAGCTACAACAATCTGAAATCCCCTTTGTTGGGGAAATCACAACAATCCGGCAGAGCCTGGGCATCTCGAAAATTCTTTTCGTACTGAAACATTTATGCAAAAAACGTGACATCAATCTGCATGCTGAGTTTGCTAGCTGCGGCAAATTGGATAGACAAGACCGGAAAGTTGTGCATTTTCTGATATATATATATTTGGGTTAGATCAGCTGGGTATCCGAGCAAAGTTCTTTTTAACTGCAGGATATGGAGTCAATTTTTGACTTTAGAACCAAAGCCCATTTTTTGCTTTTACAATGCTATGGATGGATGGTCAATCCCCTTTGCCAAATGATTTGAGTCTTTTTTTCTTTTTAGATTTTAGTAATTAGTAATCATGTCTGATTCCTAAAGGAAACCCCTATTGATGAGATCATTCATACTTATGATGATGCCCTGCAAGTGAAACCCTTAATTTGCTCTTTTAAGTATGATCACATAGTACTTCATTGAGTTCGTGGCTTTAATATACAGCCATTTAACTAGAAACTAGCCTCTTTCATGTTTCAAATTTTAACTAATGTGGCTAAAACATAAATGCTTCTAATTGCAATTTATGCTGATTTCAATGGTTTTGTCTGGTTTTGACTAAGTTGGTTTTTAGGTGGTTCGGCCCAGTTTTAGACTGTTTCAACATTTAGCAATGGCTTTTGAAGATTTTGTTTTGTTTCTATAAGCTTTTGTCATGTTTCCTTAAATTTTCAAAATCAATGGTTGATGGTTGAAAACACTTACGTAGCTGACCATCAGTTTGCAATTTATAGCTCATTTAGTTTTATAGTTTAAGAATTCAAGATTGTGTTAAATACTTTTTAGTCATTTTTAGTAGGTCTTGACATCTTGTAATTGATGATATGTAGATCGTTTATGATTTAGTTGTTCTGATGATAATTTTCTCAATTGTATCTGTCATGCCCTAGTCCCGTTTTTAAAATGCATTTTTGAAATCCTTTTCTTCTGGAATCAGAGAACTGCGGAAGCTGAATAAAATCATTTTAAAGCCTTGCTGATAGAGTGAATAGACTTGCCACACAGATAACATCTCTCCTGTCCGTGCATGTCATCGGAATACAAAGCAACAACAACATAGAACCTAGTATGATCATACATACACATCTTGCACCCATTGTATATAACAATGGAATTGTGATTATAGGAATTAAAGTAGAAATTTCTATCTTTCACATGAACACAAGTTAAACATAATCTTGACACTTACCATAATCCAACCAAAGGAATTTGTAATTAACTAATTAACCAAACTGCATAATACTCTGAATAGAATAATAACTACTCATCTCCTTATCCAGCATAAAACTAACGACGTGAAGTAATAGCAAGAAATCTGAGTTTAATACAACTGGCCATCCAATCAACTACCCAAGGCCTGTGCGAGTTTTCTATGTGGGTCTAACTAGATTCGACTTCACGAAGCGTCCTGACCTCCACGCATGTCACTTGTAAAAATAGGGGGTGAGAATTATATAAAATGCTTTTCAGTAGGTACAGCGAGCTGCCAAAGGCAAGCCATACCTACCGGTAAACAAAGGGAGAAATAGGTAATTTGGAGGATAATGAATTGAACAGTAATCAGGATGATAAGAGACAGCCACATAATCAAAAGCAGGTAATGACAATTAAGTAATGTAAACTGAGTAATAGTGTCATTGTAATGAAAGCCAATCGTTAGTAGGTGTATCTATATGTATCATGAGCCAATCGAGCAAGAAGTCTGACAGACTTTAGGCTCATGCCACGACAATGCCACGACGGATGCCTAATGTTTAAAAAAGCCCAAGGCGGACCAAAGTGCAAAAGGCTGTTAGGGCATAAGTGTAAGGCGCATGGCGTAGGAGCACACTTGAGAGAGGTGAGGAGCAAACTTTCACAGAATATTGAAATAAACAAATATACCTTTTAACAATTGTTAAAGGACACTAAAGACTCTTAAAAAATCATATTCCAGAATAGATATTTTATAAACAACCAAAGAATCACATCGTCGGAATAAAAAAAGATGAAAAAAAGAAAAGAAACTAAAGAACAGATATATGATTGTGATAATGTTAAAAAAACAAAATAATACATGCAAAAGTACTAAAGCAGAGAACAATTACCTTTTTGTCTCTAAATAAAGGCAAGCATGAAGCTAACTAGTAGTGCACAAACTTATAGGATGTCAAAGACATACCAATTATAAGCATATGATCATCAAAAAGTATGCAAGTAGCATTCATAAAAAAATAAAAACATAAGTTTCAAGACAAAGAACAAAAGGGCATCATATGAAAACTAATTATTCGAGTGAGCGAGACAGAGAGAGGGATAATGCTTGCTTGAGCGGAGCATCAGGAGTCGCAGGTGACGAGTGATTGATTTTTAGGATTTCTCAACCCTAGATTTGGTTTGGGTTTTTTTTTTTTTTTTTTTTAAGTCTTAAAGGGATTAGTTGGATGACTTGGATCAAAAGTCCAAATCCATCAGAGCTTCGGGCGTGCCTGAGAGCGACTGGCGCTTCAAGATAAGCGCGCGCCCAGGCGAGGTCGCTCGCCTGGGGGATGCCTAGGCGCAGGTGACCTTGCCTAGCGCCTAGGCTCACACCTGGGGCGCGCCTTTTGAATCACTGCGAACGCCTGACAAAACTGGCATATAATCTGTAACACCACGAGTACGACAAAGGGCTCATGGGTATGCTCCGAATCACTTTTCGAAAAAGAAAGCCATTGGGTGGATCAGATTGCTGCAAAGGTGTTCGTGGATGTGCCGCTAGCTATGGCGATCACAAGGTGATATGCTCAACTTGTGTATCAATCTGATAACCAAGTCACAACATGAAGCCGAAAGAACTCCCACAAAGTAATCAACAAATCCAATTAGGATTTATACCCACGAGCATGTCAAATAGCTAGACTATAGGCAATCCTGCTTTAGTTCTCTACATGTCAAGTATCAATGGAAAAAAAAGGGATAACGCATAGTAACCAAAAGCATGCTGTCATTTCAAAAAGGAATAACGATTGGTATGTAGAGCAGCATCTAGCATGCATGAGTGTCAAATATGAATCATATATGAAGATCTAGTGTAGGACTGTACTACACTAACAAATATAAAGCAATCACTGTGTATAATAAAATAATAAGCTTTTTTTGCATTTATCCTCCTCAAAACTTTTTTTTTAACAAATGGCCCTAACGAATTTATATTTGCATATATGGTCCTCTCCTTGCCATGCGAACGACACGTTGGCATTTTTAATTTAATCATCGAGTTTAAACACAATGATTGAATCACTATGTTTATATCCATACTCTACTCCCTCTTTTTTAACCTAGGGGTGATAAAAATACAAAAAAGAATATGATGATCCAATCATCGTGTTTAAATTTGGTGATTGAATTAGCGTGTTGAACTTAAAAACGCCACCTACGCACTCACGTGGCAAGGAGAGGCTATTTATGCAAATATAAATTTGTTAGGGCTATTTGTAGAAAAAAAAAGTTTTGAGGGGGCTAAATGCAAAAAAAAGTCCTAAAATAATCGAGTAAGATTGTCACGCCCCCCGCCCCGAAACCCCTATCAATTTGGCACGGTTCGGGCGCGGCGAACGGATACCGAACGGACAGCACCTCCCTTGTCCGCCCAAGGCTCAACAACAGATCGAGTGCAAGAATTTACCCAGGATTTTAAATTCTATGAGTACACAATCAACGGGGCACAAACAGTGCCAACAACAAAGAGCAAGTAATCCACAAGATACACAAGTGAAATAAAGAGAGAACTTACTAACTATTACATCACATTTGCATTTTGTATACAATTACATTCTTTTCCTCAAAATGAATACATATTTTAATCAAGTACATAGCTCTCCAAAGTCCTCACCTACATGAATCTCTCTCAAATACATAGGTGTGCTAATGCAAAAGGAAAGCTACTACTCTACCAATAATCCTCACTGGTCGGGCGCGATGCCCTTGCCGCGGTCCTCGCCCGGCAAACTTGTACCTAGCCCTGGAAATAGAGTGGGGTGAGAACTATCTTCCATAGTTCCAGTGGGCTCGGCCACCGACTCCGCCGATCTCCCCACTAGGTCCAAGTGGGCACAAATAACAACGAGATAGATAGGTGTATATATATATATATATATATCAAAGCTGTAGAGACATAATAGGAAAACTATGCTATTATGCCCATGATCATGTGTAATGAATGCATGCATTATTTAGTAAAAGTTTACTATCATGCTAACAAGTTCGATCCATGTTCGATAAGTAATGTTCGATAACAATATTAACTTTTCATTTACCAAATCTGTGGCAAAACCCTTGGGTTTGCCTACGCCTCACATATCCATCCCATTGGGTAAGGAGGCTCCATGTGCCCCCGAACCCGGGACTGTCTGCGGACAACTCTGCCCAATTGCCCGACACTCTGGAGTATTCGACGACAATTCTCTCCATGTGAGGATACGGATGGCTTTACCATCCCGAATAACAGACCGTGAGCTTGATCTATCCTCTCCACGTGAGGATACCCTACGAACTAGGGCCAACATTTCTCTTGGAACTCACCTATTCCGACATTCATGCAAAGTTACTTAGCTCTACTAAGTTTATTGTTCACGAGTCATTTTCTAGGAAATCCACCTATCCCTAAGTTCACGAACCTCTAGTGTCAAATACACTACATAATGCCACTCGTTCTGTTCTTTAAACATTTAGATGCCACTCTCTTTGTCACTAAAAAACCATCGAGTTCATCTCTTTCCTTTAGCACTATAGGATCTATGTTCCGACCCAATCCTTATCTATCCATTTCATCGAGTATTTCATGTACACTAGGTTAATATTTAGAAGCATAAGGAAAAGGTACTACAATGCAATCCTACAATGCAACATGCAAGAGATGAAAATCATGTATTTCTAAGACATAGAAAAGAGTTCGGTTGCTTCTGGATGACACCCCCCACCTTTTGAGGTATGAAGGTTCTAGAAATGCTTCCCAATGAATGTTACGACGAGGTCTCGGCCTCCTTGGTTCAAAACGGCGCTCAATCGGCTATATTTCGCCGATAGCTTTTCACCCACTCAACGAACCGAAAATCCGACTTCGCCCCCGCGTTTAGACACCTATCAATTAGGTTTACAAGCTACTAAATGAGATCAATCTCATCATTTATCAAAAACCCCAATTTGGGTGCCCTAGAGTTGACATCTTGCAATTAGCACTATAGAACCCTAGCTTCTAGCTCTATTCCACCATTAATGGTGCTAGAGGTCCATTTGACCTCATCTCAAAAGCCAAAAATCCAAAAACCCTAAGTTCTACCATTAGGGTTCAAGAGCTTACCTCTAGGTTAGCTCCAATGGAGAGGAGAGGAAGAGGAGAAGATGCTCCAAGCCTTCCCTAGCTTGCTCTCCTTCTTCTTCTTTTTCTTCCTTTCTCCTTCTTCTACTTCTCCTTCTTTTCTTCTCTTTTCTTTCTTTCTAGAGAGAGAGGGAGAGAGAGAGAGATGAGAGTTAGGAGGGAAATGAGAGAAGGAGAGAGAGCCCTTAGCTCTCTATACTCTCTAACTAAGGCATAATTGCAGCCAAGCCCCTCAACTTTTTATTTCTCAAACTGCTCTGCCTGGGCAGTTTTCGCGCGGAGGGACCGATCCCTCGTCGGGAAGGCCGGTCCCCGAGAGCAATCCATGCGGGAGGAAGGCTCTCTGCCAGCCTTCATGCGTATGGGAACCGGTCCCTGCCCGAGAGATCGGTCCTTGCCTAAGAGATCGGTTCCCGAGAGTGGAATTCTTAGGACTTAGCCAAATTCTCGCTTTCTCGCTGGTTGCACTTACGGGGACCGGTCCCTCAAGCCTAGGACCGGTTGCATCAAGCATCCACCGCAACCACCAGCTACGGGGACCGGTCCTTCCTGCCAGGGACCGGTCCCCAAGAGCAAACTCTGCCCAGTGCAGATTTTTGCATTATTTGTTCTCGCGGACTCGACTCCAAAGCACTTTTTGTGTTTTGGACATCTCTAGCTTCTCCGAAGCCTACCCACTCGACAATTAGTCCATCCTGAACGAAGTATAACTCTCGGATTTCGAGAATTCACTTCCTTACATCCTCCCCTCTTTAAAAGGAGTTTCGTCCTCGAAACTAATTCAACTTAATTTATACTCAGTTTTCATACCTTACTCCTCAAACAAGTAAGGATGATACTTTCTCATCAGATCCTCGAGTTCCCAGGTGGCTTCGCGAGCATCGTGATTGCTCCACCGGACCTTCACATAGGGAATCTCGCGATTTCGCAGCTTTCGCACTTCTCGGGCGATAACCATCACTGGAAACTCCTCGTAGCTCAAGTCTTCTTGGAGTTCCGGCGGCTCGTATAGCATCGCGTGCTCGGGGTCATGAATGTACTTGCGAAGGTTGGAGACATGGAACATATTGTGTACATCTGCGAGCTTCGGCGGCAAGGCGAGCCGATAAGCCACCGTGCCAACTCGCTCCAATATTTCATAGGGTCCAATGTACCGGGGACTCAACTTTTCCCGCATTCCAAACCGCTTCACACCCCGCATTGGCGGAACCTTTAAGAATACGCGGTCGCCCACCGCGAACTCTATATCTCGACGGCCCCTATTTGCATAGCTTTTCTGTCTCGACTGCGCCGTGAGCAATCGCTTGCGAGCAAGGCGGACTTTCTCCTCCGCTTCTCGCAGAACATCAGGGCCGAACTCTGCACGCTCACCCACATCGCTCCAGTGTATAGGAGACCGACACTTCCGCCCGTAGAGAGCCTCGAATGGTGCCATCTCCACACTTGCGTGATAACTATTGTTGTAGGCGAACTCGGCCATCAGTAGATGATCACACCAACTCCCTTTATAGTCGATGACACACGCTCGCAACATATCCTCTAGAGTTTGAATGGTCCTCTCTGTTTGCCCATCTGTCTGAGGATGAAATGCTGTGCTGAAGTCGAGCCGTGTGCCAAGGGCTTCCTGTAGGCTCTTCCAGAAGTGTGAAGTAAACTGGGGGTCGCGATCCGACACGATCCATTTCGGCACCCCGTGCAACCTCACTATCTCATCAAGGTACACCTGCGTCAACTTGTCGCCTGCCCACGTGGTGTGGATCGGCAAAAAGTAAGCCGACTTCGTCAATCGGTCCACAATTACCCATATCCTATCGTGGCCGCCCGTTGAGCGAGGCAAGCCGACTACGAAGTCCATTGATATATCCTCTCATTTCCAAATGGGGATTGGTAGGCTTTGAAGCTTTCCCGCTGGAAACCGATGCTCGGCCTTTACTTGTTGGCACACTAAGCACTTCGCCACGAAGCGTCCAATATCACTTTTCATTTCCGGCCACCAATAGTGCATTTTTAATCCCTGATACATTTTGGTGCCGCCCGGGTGATCAGCATACGGAGACCGATGTGCTTCTTGCAAGATTAGCCTTCGGATCTCCTCGTTGTTTGGCACACACCATCGGTTTCGAAATCGAAGTGCACCGTCGGCGTCTACCATGAAATCGCCGCCACGACCATTCTCGATGTTGCGCTGCACCTTTTGGAGTTCCGGGTCCGCAGGTTGCAGATCTTTGATCCTCTCCAACAAGGTTGGTTGGACAACGAGTGCCGTCAATTGAGCCGGAATCTCGGGAGCAACTACCTCAATGTTCATTCGCTCCATGTCCAGCCATAGGGGTGTTTGATTTGTAACCCACATAGCGAGGTTTTCCGCCGACTTAGTGTTCAGTGCATCCGCGACCACATTCGCCTTCCTCGGGTGGTAAAGGATATCCATGTCGTAATCCTTTAACAATTCTAACCACCGTCTTTGACGCATGTTGAGCTCTTTCTGTGTGAACAGATATTTCAGGCTCTTGTGATCGGTATAGATCTCGCAATGCGCACCATACAGATAGTGCCGCCACAACTTTAAGGCGAAGATCACCGCCGCCAGCTCCAAATCGTAAATGGGGTAGTTCTTTTCATAGCTCTTCAGCTGACGGGATGCATAAGCAATTACTTTCCCGCCTTGCATTAAAACACACCCCACTTCTAGATAGGAAGCATCACTGTAGACCACGAAGTCTTCGCCCTGCACCGGTAGAGCGAGCATCGGAGTTGAAATCAATCTTTCCTTCAACTCTTTAAAACTCCGGTCGCATTCCTCGCTCCAAACAAATTTGGTGCCTTTCTGAGTCAGACGGGTAAGTGGAATTACTATCTTTGAAAAGCCTTCCACGAACCGCCTATAGTAGCCCGCCAAACCCACGAAATTTCTAACTTCCGTGACGTTCGTTGGGCGCGGCCAATCCTTGATTACCTCAACTTTCCTCGGGTCTACCGAAACTCCCCCCGCAGAAATCACATGCCCTAGAAATGCGACCTCTCGGAGCCAGAAGTCACACTTCTTTAACTTAGCATACAGCTTCTCTTCTCGAAGGACTTGAAGCACAATCCTCAAATGCTTGGCATGTTCCTCGTCACTACGAGAATAGACCAATATGTCGTCTATGAAGACCACGACAAATCGGTCCAAGAACTCTCTGAAGACACGGTTCATCAAATCCATAAACGCCGCTGGAGCATTCGTGAGTCCAAATGGCATGACCGTGAATTCATAGTGCCCGTACCGCGTACGGAACGCAGTTTTCTGCACATCCTCCGGCTTGATCTTCAACTGGTGATAGCCGGACTGCAAATCTATTTTCGAGTACACACACAACCTCTGCAACTGGTCGAACAAATCATCGATTCGGGGTAGTGGGTACTTGTTCTTGATCGTGACCTTGTTCAATTCTCGATAATCTACACAGAGCCGAAACGATCCGTCCTTCTTCCGCACAAATAACACTGGGGCTCCCCGCGGTAATACACTTGATCGGATGAATTGCTTGTCGAGGAGGTCCTATAACTGACTCCTCAACTCTTTCAGTTTCGCCGGCGCCATTCGGTACGGAGCCTTCGAGATCGGTGCGGTACCGGGAATCAAGTCTATGACGAACTCGATCTCCCGATCCGGTGGTATCCCCGGTAACTCCGCGGGAAACACATTCGGGAACTCCCGCACCACCGATAACTCCTCTAATGTTAGAGCTGCTCGATCCACTTCCACAACAGTTGCCAAAAACGCTACGCAACCGCTGTTGACCAACTTTCTTGCTCTCGTCGCCGACACCGTCGCGTCGAAGCACGAGCTTTGACAAGCTCGATAAGTGAACTCCTTCTGCCCTGGCTCACGAAATGTGATCACTCTGTTCTTACAATCAATCGTTGCATGATACTTCGAGAGCCAGTCTATGCCCAATATGACGTCGAACTCTTTAAGGTTCTTGAGTTCAAGCATCCTAATGGGCATTATCCAGTCACCTACTTGTACTTGACACGATGAGCATTCCGTGTAAGTATTAAATGTCGACCCAGGGCCCTCAACTCACCACTTGTCATCACTTGCCTCTATGAGTATGTCATGCATGTGTGCGAATGATCTACTGATAAATGAATGCGTGGCTCCTGTATTAAACATAGCCCTGGAGCGAACTCCGTTAACTAAAACCATACCTGCCACAAGGCGATGCTCCTCCGCCTCCGCAGGCTCCTCGGCTTGGACCTGAGCGGCGAATACCCGTCCGCTCGGGGCAGATCGCGCCATCTCGGGCTGGCGCGGCATCATCGCACGTCCCGCCGACACGGCCGTCGGTGGAACTCCTCTATAGTGGGCCGGAATCGCCGGCGCCGATGCAGTGGATGGGGCAGGTGAGGCTCCTCCTCCCGGGCAATCCCGTATGAAGTGCCCCGGTTGTCCGCACTTGTTGCACTTGCCTTGGCGCTGCTCACAACGCGACACCAGGTGGTCTCCACCACATATGACTCACCGTCGCGCTCCACTGCCCTTTGGCTGAGTCCGCGGATACTTCGGGGGCTTCTTGGAACGTGCTTGTTCCCCCCGAACCGCTGCCTTGGCGCTTCTTGCCCTTGTCCTTGGACTCGGCTAACATCTCGCGCTTCTCCCGAACATAGGCGTCACCGTGCTTCGCCCAAAGCGCTCGGTCGAAGACCTCCGCGAAGGTCGTGAGCTTCAGTATCTGCACGGCCTTGTAGATCCCCGGCCGAAGTCCTTGTAAGAACCAGTCGGCCCGATCCCGGTCATCTCGTACTACATCCGGGACACAGTCAATGATGTGGGAGAACTCCTGCTCATACTCCGCTACTGAGCGGTCCCCTTGCTCCAACTTGCGGAACTTCTCCTGGAGCTTCCGCTTCAATGTGTCGGGGAAATAATTGGCGAACATCGCCCTCTTGAACTCCTCCCACAGCATCGGCGGAAGGCCGGGAAGTCGATCCCGTTTGATGCGCTTCCACCAGACCTTCGCCGCTTTCTCCAAGCAGTGGGTGGCGAGATACACCCTATCTCTCTCCAAAGTACGCAGATCTTCGAAGAGAGTCTCCATCGAGTCGATCCAAGACTCGACCATCACCGGCTCCACCTTCTCCCCCTCGAAGATGGGTGGGTTGAACTTCTTGAACTTGATAAGAGCCGCTAACGCGCGCCCTCCTTCCACGTCTTCGACCGTCACATCGGGTGTCGCTGATCCCGACGCCGCCTGAGGAACAATTACCGATGGTGGACGTGCCGTCACCGGAACCGCATGCAGTTAGCTAATGGCTAGGGCTTAGCTAGCGAAGGGCACGACCACCTAGGCCGACCACAAGGAAGCCCGACTAGCAAGAGCTCGGCCAACAAGGAGTTTGTCCAACTAGGAGTTTGGTCAGTAAAACCTTGGTCGTGCGGGTGATTTAAGGCTGCTGCCTTGTGGGTTCGATAACGAGGGTTCTCGGCAGATCTAACACAAATCATCCCACGACGACCTCCTTGACAACATACTCGATGCACCCCCTCTGCCTCACATATATGTGATAATGGACTGTACAAGAGAGATGATGTCACGTCCCAATCCCTGCCAATTTGGTCGGGTTCGGGTCACGTCAACAGACGCCGAACGGACAGAGCCTCCCCTGTCCGCCCAAGGCACTAACAACATGTATAAATAAGCAATCAACAAGAGATTTGCATATATAATACAAGGCTTGCACGAGGGCAAGCAATAACGGAAGCGAAAGCCCTAAGCTAAATAATCAACATACATGATATTTGATTAGATTTAAACCAAATACTAGTAATTAAAACTATTACATATCCATTCATCCATCATAACTTTTTACATCTAGTCATCCACCAAATACGTGATTGTTTACAACTTTACATTTCTAAGTCAACAAAAGAAGTTGATACATGTATAACAAAAAGGGGAATGACTACAAAATGTACAAAGACCCGGTGGCCGCTATCTACGGCGCTATACCCTTGCCTCGGTCCTCCGCCGCCCCGCTCGTGCTAGGACCTGTAGGGTTAGTGGTGTGAGAACTACAACGAAGTTCCCAGTGGGCTCGGCATCCGAGCCCGCCAACTTACCCACTAGGTCTATCCAGGCATGAGTATTTCAAGAAAAGAAAAGTAACCATTACTAATGAATTTAATACCATGCCTGCAGAAGAATATCAGTGGATACATATACTCGATGCAATAATGAAATATGCATGCATGCTCAAATCATAATTAAGCTTTGGCTCTTACCCAATCTTACCGGTTAAACTTGTTAACCCCAATAACTCATAACCCAAAATCCCTTTTTTTACCGGGGAGGCTCCAAGCACTACAGACCCGAGGGACCGTCTTCAGGGACCTCGCTCCCTGTGGTGTCGATTTCCGGAAACACACCGCTTGAGGGGGAGCGATCTCTCTCAAGCCAAGACTTATCATGAGTATCGATCAAATCCCCACGTTGAGGATATTAAGCCACATGTCACGTTGCCACTTTTGTGATAGGTTTTCTACCTATGTTTTCATGCCATTTTCTAGTCGATCTCGTCACAATGTCACTATAGTTAAATCTATGTTTAACATCTATTTGTCCAAGCCAATCTATCTCTATATTGTCAATGTCACCATTTGTTTACTTATGCTAAGTCCAAGTCCCACTATCATGCAATTCCTAGGGTTCAACAACACATGTCCATCATGGTTCCATTCCTCTCTATTTTCAAATACCTTTGAGATAAATATAATGAAAACAACCAAAGTTCACATGTGCATTAACCTTAATATGCATGAAGGAATAAACAACCATATGCTCAAGAATAGAGAAATAGACATAGAAGGGAATCCAACGATTCCGGCGTGCACCCCCCACCTCTAATGATCGTGTGGGTGTGGAATGTGATGACTCCCGAGCGCTACGAACGCCGACTCCGCGTCCTATAACCAAATTAGTGCCCTATTAGGCCGATTGTACAAGAACTATACTTAAATATTTTCGTAACGTGAAACGCAGTCGTCCAACGTGTTTATTTGACCCCCAATTAGGTTTCTACGAGGTCAATTTGCCTCCGAAAAATCCTAGGGCAAAAGCCCCAAATTTGAGCCCTAACAATGTCATCTAGGGTTCCATCATGGATTGATCTCAACCCTAAGCAAATAATAGCTTAGAATCATCTAAGAAGCATCCTACTAAGCTTTTTAAGCCTTTAGAACCATCCCTAGGGCTCCTAACACAACTTCCAAGGATTCACTATGAGAGCACCTTGAGCTCTCATGGGTACCATGGCATTCATGGCTCAAAAGAGTCTCTAAAGCCCCTAAGGAGCACAAAGCTCCAAATCTCTTAACCAAAACCCAAACCCTAGAGGAAAACCTCACAAAACTTACCTATAGTCCAAGCTCCACCAAAGTTCTTCTTGTTGGGGAGCTCCTAGAACCTCCAAAGCACCAAATCCACCTTCTTCTCCAAGTTCTTCTTCTTCTTCTCCAAGCTCTAGAGGAGTTCTAGAGAGAGAAAGAGAGAAAATGGGAGAGGAGGAGAGAAATGGTTGTGGGAGAGAGGGGTTGGGTCATATATAGTGTTGTGACAATTGCATTTAAGCCCCTCCACTTGTTTCCCATTGATCTGCCCAGACTGGGCATTTTTCGCCTTCGGGGACCGGTCTCCCCGACCAGGGACCGGTTCCCGAACGGGGGTTTTCCAGGACTTAGCCGATTTTCGAGCTTTTTCAGCTGCTGCGCAGCGAGGGACCGGTCTCTCCCCCAAGGACCGGTCTCCCGAGGACCGGTCTCACCACCAGGGACCGGATGCCTCAGGATTTCTTGGCAGGCTACGCGTACGGGGACCGGTCTCTCCTTCAGGGACCGGTCCCCGAGAGCACAAAATCTGGGACTTAGCCAGATTTTGAAATCTCACTCTCTCGGGTCCCTTTGCACCATATATAGGCTCCAATGCACTTAGGGCCTATACCCACTCGTTCCACTCCGCGTTCCGCTCGTTTTGACGGGACTCGGCACGATTTATGAGGGATGTGGTATGTTACATATCAGGATCGTGTTTTCTTTCTCCGGAAGTTGTTTCAACTAAAGCAGGGATGAAGAAAATGGAGCACAACTTCACCCTCGTTGTCTCGAAGCTCCGGCGAGAGTGGTCAGTAACAAGGAGAGAAGAGGTCGGTTGAAGGAAAA
Organism: Ananas comosus; assembly: GCF_001540865.1. Classification (NCBI taxonomy): domain Eukaryota; kingdom Viridiplantae; phylum Streptophyta; class Magnoliopsida; order Poales; family Bromeliaceae; genus Ananas; species Ananas comosus. Next base: position 4,744,060 of record NC_033622.1, on the reverse strand, counting down.
GCAAGCTCGACCTAGGGAACTGCGCACCTGGTTGCACACAAGGGAGAGTGGGATGCTGTTGGGGATGGTCGAAGTTGGGAAAGGAGACCGCGATGCATGGTGGTGGCATACGAGTAGGGAAAAAGGTGGCCCGAGGGGTGGTGCTGCCCGGCTACAGATCAAAAGGGAGATTAAGCTGCAAGTAGCACGAAGGAGTTGCTGGTCTGAAGAGGATGCCGACAGTGATGGTGGTAGTGACCGCAGGGAGGAGAGGGAGTGAAGGCGGCCCAGGTGGTGGTGATGGCGGCTTGAGAAAGAGGGAGGCGGCAAGGGTTTCAAAAAGAAACCGAAGCTCTCTCTTAGGTCGTCTTAAATACTAGTCGAAATTGTGCCTCGGTCCCTGGACTTTAATAAAATTCTTCCCTCGTACGTCACCAACACATTAATCTTGCGTGTGGCCCCTTCACTTTGCTAAAAGTTGAAATCAATCACAAATCATATTTATTTATTTTTTTCACCTAAGCCCCCAAACTTTTGAATTTTAAAATCTAGGTTACTAACGTATCTAAGTGCTAGAGGCATAATTTAAACAAGGATTTTCATCATAATTTTTTTTGCCATTTTACCAAAATTTCGCATCTATTGTACTGTAATTAAATTTTTAAATTTCAGAAACTTCTTTATTACTTATTTTTCCTTTCACATTAGTTATCTTTATTTTGTTGTTAGTCTATCTTTTCTTACATATTTCTATTATATAAAAACTACCATATCGTAAATCACTAGAAATTTGAAACAATTGAATCATATCATTTTCGTTGCGAGATTTCAAATCATGTTCGTGTTGTATTTTGCATATGACATAAATGCTTTACAACAATTTGTTATCCCCTTTATAATATTGCGTTACTTGATTACATCTTTTTGAAACAGATTGAAGGACTTATAATTGAAATAAATCAAGCATCTTGCTATGAGATGATAGAGCAGTTCTGTGAATGTATATTGAATCATCTTCCTTCCCTACAAAAACAGAGGTATTAACAATATAATCTGTTTTCTTTTCCCAAGAGTAATTTAACCGTTTTTGTTTTTCTTCAAAGTTATATATACTTCCATACCGTAAACCATAGTTAGTTAATTTGGATTCGGCAAAAATTCGGTACGTGTATAATTTGAATAAAATTCGTATCTCAATTTTTAAATTCATTAAAAAATACGGCTTAAAAAATGGGTTCACCAATTATTCGGATACACAATTTATACGAAAATTATACATTCACCAATTAAAAATTCGGGATAAAAAATTCGGCTATTAAACTAAGCTTTTTTCTCTAGACTCATGCTACTAGCATACATAGATATAAATTCTTAAGAATTAAAAATAGAGAGCTACAAAATAAAGTAGATTAAGTAAGAAAAGCAATAGCAAAGTTTATTGTCGTCTCCATCTTCATTTTTTTTTATGATCCACATATTTCGAAAGTTCATTAAGTTTTTCAATAATTCGCGAATAATTCGGCAATAATTTGCGAATAATTCGGAAAGGGATTTTATCCAAAAATTTTATACATTTTTCTAGCCGAATAGTTCGGCATACGCGAATTATTCGCGAATAATAAATCTAATCCAAAAATTTGCGTTTTATTCCGATTTTTTGGAAATAAATCGCATACAGACTGTTTTTTTCGGATTTTCGGTAATTCGTGAATAATTCGCGAATTAACTATGCTTATAGCTGAAATTTTATCACAATATGTGCTCTATTTGGTTGCACCGTTTTCATACTCAGTCATTGGTATCTTTGAATTGGTACTTTTTGCTCCGGCAAACCATTTGGTTAAATCCTGGATCAATCGCCATAGAAGCACTTGCACTGCTTGGTTTGCATGGTCTATTGCTATAAAAGATAGAAAACTAATCTAAGTCTAGTATTAAGGTGATGTTTGTTGGTCCTTAAATTTGCAGAGTAAACTCTAGCTGGTTAGTGTATAAGAAGAAAATGGTATTTGCTATTACATTATTTTGGTGGATTTGTTTTCATGTTTAGGTAAACTGTTATGAATTATGGCCTATGGGGCTAGTCTTCTGTGATTATTTATTTTGTTGAGAATAGCACACTGTAATGTCCCGGACTCGCGGGAACCCATCGATGATGAGATTGCTGTGAGACGTGGATGGCGGCGGGGATGATGGTAAAGATCGGATTGGGAATCTGGGATAATTTAGAGAGAGAGAGGAACTTAATTAAGTAAGCCACTCTCCCTCAAGTAGATAAATACGAGGGAGAGTTGGTGGCGTGGATAACCACAAACCNGAGAGAGAGGAAGGGGAAATTGAGAATTTGGGAGAGAGATAAAGAGGGGAAGTTAGAGGAGAAAGGGAGAAGAGAGGAAGAGATAATCAGGGAAGAAAAAAACTGTTTAATTCATTTCATGTGCTTAATTCTTTTTTCCTTGCCCTTCTTATACACAATAGTGTAGTCAAACCCCATGAGCTTCATCATACCTTTCTGTTGCATTGGGCTGGAAATATTTTGTTCCAGCAAATATTTCAAGCTCGTGATCCTTTTTTATGGTGAAGGGTTGCAGACTAAGGTAGTGTTTCCATTTATGCACCGCCATTAATATAGCTAAGACTTCCTTTTCATAGGTGGATAAGGCCAATTGCCACTGCCCTATAGCCTTGCTCAAATAAGCTATTGGTTTGCCTTCTTGGGATAGTATTACCCCAATCCCTGTTCCACTTGCATCCACCACTAGGACAAAAGCCTTGTTGAAATCAGGCATGACTAGGATTGATGCTTGAGTCATAGCAACCTTCAGTCTCTCAAATGCTTCTTTAGCTTTCTCACTCCACTTGAAGTGTTCCTTCTATAACTCTGTCAGAGGCTGGCTAATACTCCCATACGCTATTATAAATTTTCTGTAACACCCGGTCAATCCCAAGAATCCTCTTAGCCCTTTTAAATTGATTAGTGTTGGCCAATTCACCATTGCCTTGATTTTATTGGGATCAGTCACCACTCATACACTTGAGATGATGTGACCTAGATACTCCACCTGTTCTTGCCCAAAGAAGCATTGTGATCTCTTAGCGTACAGCTGGGTTTTCTTCAATAGCTCCAAAATGTACAATGTGTTCCTCTAAACTCTTGCTGTACACTAGTATATCATTAAAGAAAACCAACACACATTTTTTGAGGTATGGAGTGAATATATCATTCATGAGAGATTGAAAAGTAGCTGCGGCATTTGTAAGTCCAAATGGAATGCCCAAAAACTCATAATGACCGGAGTGCGTTCGGAATGCAGTTTTATAAACATCGTTAGGGTCTATCCTATTGGTGATAACCTGACGCAGATCAATTTTGGGGGCTTTTTTTATGTGTAGTCCCCTCAAATTTTTTTTTCTATAAATATAAATTTATATTTGCATAAATAGCCTTCTCCTTGCCACGCGAGCGCCTACGTGGCGTTTTTAAGTTGAATATGGTGATCCAATCATCGTGTATTGGATCACCGTATTCCCTTTTGTATTTATTATTATTCCTAAGTTAAAGAAAGAGACTAAAGTGTTAATATGAATATGATGATTCGATCACCGTGTTCAACTTAAATTGCCAGCTTGGCGCTCGCGTGGTAAGGAGAGGACCATATATCCAAATATAAATTGCTAAGGCCATTTATAAAAACAAGCTTTCTGAGGGGGCTAAATGTAAAAAAAATCCTAATTTGGGAGAATTATTTGGAACCTTGCAATTCATCGAGTAAATCATTTAGGATGGGAATGGAGTAACGACCCAGCCCACTAGCAACAATAACTCGTTGGGCCCAAACACCGGCCCAAAATGCTTAAGCCCAGTTATTATTATTAGTGTCTAAGTCTCTTATATACCAAATCACATCCCCATTTCTATCCGATGTGGGATTATTGGAGTGTGACAGACTCCCTCCGTTAAGGCCCTGACGTCCTTGTTAGTCTAATTACACACACAGCCCAAGATCACCAGGCGATGTGAGACTCGTCTCGCTAGCCTTGTCATCCTGACCCTGGCATAACCGACCACCTTGTCATACAGACTCCGGCATAGCCTATCACTTTGTCGTTCAGACCCTGGCTCAGTCGAGACTTGCCACACAATTTTGGCTGGTAATTGGCTCTGATACCAAAAGTAACGACCCAGCCCACTAGCAACAATAACTTGTTGGGCCCAAACAGCGGCCCAAAATGCTTAAGCCCAGTTATTATTACTAGTGTCAAAGTCTCTTATATACCCAATCACATCCTCATTCCTATTCGATGTCGGATTATTGGGGTGTGACAATGGGTTACGTATCTTTGATAGTAGACTTGTTTAATTGTCGGTAATCCACGAATAGTCTTCAACTCTGGTCTTTTTTCTTAACCAATAACACTGGTGAGGCATACGGGCTTGTGCTTCTTTGTATAATGGATGATTGAAGCATCTCTATGATTTGCATTTCGATTTCCCCCTTCTGCTCATGCATATATCGGTAAGGCTGGTTGTTGATAGGTTCTGACCTTGGTTGCAGTGGTATTTTTGCTGGTGGCAATTGAGCAGGTTTTTGGAACAATTCTTCAACTGTTTTAGCACTTCTTGTACCTTGACAGGTATTTCCCTCTCATCCTTGCTGCCAGGGAACACTATGTAAGCTATGGCACAGCAATTCCCCATTGAGCTGGCCTTAATCCATTGTTTAGCACCGATCCCTCTCAGTTTGGCTCCATCAGTGATTCCCTTGAGCATCATTGGCTTCCCTTCTTTACTGAAGGAGACTGTGATTGCCATAGTCAAAAGTAACCTTTCCATACCTTCTGAGGATCTAAGCCAATCAATGCCAAGTATAGTGCTAGACCCATCCAACCTGATCACTCTTAGGTCAGCTTGATAAGGCTCTCCTTGCACGACCTACTTGAAATGTGGGCATTTTAATTTGCTCAAGACTTTGTGGCCGTTAGTTATGGTGACAACAAGCGGTGAAGTAGTGGTTGAAGTAGCGTTGATTGACTTAGCGATTTGGAAATCGATAAAGTTGTGTGTGCTCCCAGTGGTCAAGGTTTTTCTACCTACCTTTCCTTGTACCTTGATTGTCACGCCCCGAGCCCGCCAATTTGGTCTATTCAGGCACGCACATAAACGCGGAACGGACAGAGCCTCTCTTGTTCGCCCATGGTTCAACCACAATAATAGCATGTATAATGAGTTGCCCAGAAAAACATCAATATACATGACATGCACGAGGGCAAGTAAACAAAAGCAAGTGAAAGTAAATTTCTATCTATTACAACCATACAATTTGAACTTTGCTTACATTATCCAAAATACAACTCTTTTACATATGTCATTACATACATTATTCATCTCCCAAAATACACTCTTTACAAGTTCTTTTCATCAAATACAAAAGATGAAAATAAAGGGTACAACAAATGCACGGAGGTCCACTCCCTAGGGCGTTATGCCTTTGCTGCGATCCTCGACCGCCCCGCTCGCATTAGGATCTGCAAAATGGTGGGGTGAGAACTACAAGAAGTTTCCAGTGGGTTCGGCTGCCGACCTCGCCGACTTTCTCACTAGGTCTAATCAGATATAAGTAGAGAAAGATAGATAAACAACTCAAAACTAATGAAGCTACTATGCCTGTAATAAGAAATTGAAACAATACATATAGGATGCTTATGATGCATGTCATGTCCATGACCATAACCCAATCATCTTGGCTAACTCATAGGTTAAGCCCAACTCACCAAACCAAATCCTTTCTTATCGGGGAGATTTCCGCTACAACCTGATAGGACTGTCTGCTGGGGAGAATTCCGCTACCGCTCAGTTGATGACAACTCCGGAGCTCATCGCTTGAGATTGAGCGATCACCCTCAAGCATATCAGACTACATGTGAGTATAATTCAATCCTCTAACCATGAGGATACCATGTCAACTAATGCCATAACACTCGTAGTGTACCATTCTCTAGCATTCAATGTTTCTAGCTGCTATTCAACTCATTTAGTCATAATGTCACCATGTTTACTACATTGTCAATGTTCACATCTTAGTTCATACATCTATAGGGTTCTCGTGTGTCCAAGGTTCTATCGTCAATTCATGTACATCTTTACATTAAAAGCATGTAAGAAGTTCCAACATATTACAATTTAATCCTACAATGTATGAATTCTATACATACACATACATGATCAATATGGTGACGAAGATATGAAGAGAAATCCGACTGTTTCGGATAGCACCACCCACCTCGTAGTGATGCCGGGATGCGAGAACCCAAGTCCCGCAATTTATCATCGCCAATTTCTCTCGACCCAACATTAACGATGGCAAAATAGGGTTTTTCCTGAATAGGATGCCGTAAGCTTGTCGAAACTCCAATCCGAGTTGCCCAACGCGTCGAATTATCCTTCAATTAGGAATACAAGAGATCAATTTCATCATAGACCTCATTTCCTACAAAACCCTAAATTTAACCCTAGGGTTTGCATACACTATATACATCCAATTTTCTTAGGAATTCATGGAGCACACTAAGCTCCTATGTCTCACGAATCCCAAAAACATGGATTTTTAGGGTAATAAAACCAAATCCTAACTCATACTTGCAAGGGAACTCACCTTGACCACCGTGCACCTCAAGTCCTTCATTGTTCTTGAGCTCCTCCTCCAAAAGCTGCAATCCACCCTTTAAATCTCCTCCAAAGCCCTTGTTGGAGAGATTCTAGAGAGAGAAGGAGAGGAGAAGAGAAAAAAAATGAGAAGGTTTTCTGATGCAAAAGGAATGAATGCATTGGGCTCCTTCTATAAGATAGCACAATTGCATTTAAGCCCTCCACCTTTTGTTATTTGCACCCATTCAATTTCTGCACTTCGCAGAGCTGAGTACCGGTACTCGAATTGGAGTACTAATACGCGAGCCCTCTAGTACTAGTACCCGCTTCCGGGTGCCTTAACCTGAACGTTAAACTTTTGGGTTTTGTATTGGGTTGTGGTACGCGATCTCCAGTACCGGTACACGACCTCCAGTACCGGTACCCCCAACGCAGTACCTCAACCCGAGAGCTGGCTATTTGGGACTTCTATTGAGTAACGTGAGGCGCCGTCACCGGCACGGCTGCCGCATTTGCTCCCCCTGCGACATTAGGAGCTGGTGCCGAAGGTATGGGCGGATCTCGGCTCGCAGGTGCTGCCGCTGCTGCTGCCGCCACCTGTCGCAACGCAGTCTTGAAGCCTTCCCATTTGCTCCTCCTGTCGCTGCACCATTCCAACAAGTGCAGCCACCTGAGCACGCAACTCCCGAACCTCGTCGGGCCCAGACGACTGAGGTGTCTCAGACGGGGTCTCGGAGTAGGCCTCGTCATAGGGCGTCTTATCGGCGCCATTGCCTCCTGAAACGTAGCAACCAAATTAGTCACTTGACCCACGTTATTTACTCGTCTTTATGACTCATCCATACAAAACCAAATTAGGCGAAAGCATTCAAGTGCACCCATTCTCACCACTAGGTGTTATGTTGTCGGCTGCCAACATAACCTCCCTAGATTGAGAATAAATAGCAACTTGGATTAGCCCCTAATTACCATTAGAGACATACTAACAACTAACCCAATCAGCTTCCGCTATAATTCAAATCCACGTCACTTACGTACCTAAGTCCTTAAAGCTTCGTTTGGTTTGGGGTTAAGTCAGAACTAGTTATTCCAGGGATAGGATTAAGTTAAGGGTTAAGGTGGGGTTTGAGTACTTTTGTGTTTGGTTGAGAATTGGGTTTAATCCATGTATAAGTAAAATAGTGTTTGGTTGGAGTAGGTGGAATAAGAAGGATAGTGGGTTGTTATAAATAGAAAATAATGATTTTGTGCCAATTTTTATATTTGAATTTAAAATTTTAATTTTATATTTAAAATTTAAAATTTAAATAGATAACTTTTAAAATTAAAAAATTCAAAATTAAAATTTATTTTTAAATTTGAAATTTAAAAATTTAAAGTTTAAAATTTAAATCAAATCTAACAAATATAAATTTAAATAATTAAAATTGAAAATTGAAAATTGAAAATTTAAAATTTAAAAATATTTAAAAAATTAAAATTATAAATATATATTTTAAGATTACAAATTATAAATATTTAAAATTTCAAATATAAAATATAAAATATAAAATTTAAATAATTAAAAATAACAATTTAAAATTTAAAATTTAAAATGTAAAATTTGAATTTTAAATTTTAAAATTAAAAATTAAAATTTAAAAATATAAATATTAATTTTAAGATTACAAATTAAACATTTTAAAATATTCAAATATAAAATGCCAAATTTAAAATTTAAATAATTAAAATTAAAATTTAAAAATTTTAATATTAATTTTAAGATTACAAATTATAAGTTTTTAAAATTTTCTATTTAAAATTAAAAATTAAAAATTATATTAAAAATTAAATTGGGGAAGGATTAACTCTAATTCCACCCTTATTCCTTGGGTGGGTGGGGTTACCCCAAATGGGCTAACCCGGGCTAGCCGCTTTGGGGTGGGGTTAGCTAACCAGCCCACCCTCCTAAAATCATGTTTGGGGTTAAAGGGGGGGGGATAACCCCCTTATCCCCCTTTTTAACCCCAACTGAACAATATCTAAGGTTTTCCATTCTAAAGTTTCCTAGGTCCTTCCTAGACTTTTACTTTTCCACGCTCTGATACCACTCTATCTGTCACGTCCCAAGCCCGCCAATTTGGTCGGTTCGGGCACGCATACAGATGCCGAACGGACCGAGCCTCCCCTGTCCGCCCAAGGCTCAACCACAATAATAGCATGTATAATGAGTTGCCTAGGAAAACATCGATATACATGACTTGCACGAGGGCAAGTAAAAAAGGGCAAGTAAAAGTAAATTTCTATCTATTACAACCATACAATTTGAACTTTGTTTACATTATCCATGTAAGATATGAATGCCCTAAGATCTAAAAGGTAAAATCACACCTGGGGAGGGTGGTGAATAGGTGTAAACGATAAACCAACCAACTCGATGCAATTAAAAATAAGTGCGGAAAAATTAAAATCAACACATCGAGATTTTTACATTGGAAAACTGCAATCTAGGAGTAAAAAAACCCACGGGACCGTTCACACGAAACAATTCACTATAAAATGATGAGTACAAGGTGATTTACCAAATTCATGACTCAATCTTTACCGAATCCTCGTAGTAGATCGTCTTCGTTGATCCTCGACTGATTGAACTCTTCCAATCGATCACGCCGCGACTCCTCGTAGCAACGACGCCTCGACTCCTCGAGCGTCCACTGAATCCTTGGCCTCACGCAAAGCCCTCGCGCAAACACTCCGTCCGGAGCCCGTAAAAATATAGTTGATGGTGATTTGAACGCTTAGAAGAATATAAGATATGAGGAGAACCCACTTAACCCATCATCAACTTGATTCTCAAAGGAGCATTAGAATCAAAAACCTAAAAACCAAGTTGATGATCGAAAGAACGAAACTTGCTCTAAGAAGTGAATCAAAAGCACCAAAAGCAAGTTTCTAGGGTTTCCTATTGATCTTCTTTCTAAGCACATATTTTAGGAGGAGCCCCATATCTTATTTATAGGTGTGGGAGAGATTAGAGTCATATTAGGAATGAAAAACATGATTCCGAAAACAGACGATGGGTTCAGGGTCCGGACCTTACTTCAGGGTCCGAACCTTGAAGGTTCGGATCTTCAAACCAGGGTCCGGACTCTCCTCGCGTAACAGAAAACACGGCGCACGGGTTCCGGACCCTAGACCCACGGTCCGAACCCTTGCTGTGAAACTACAAGGAAGGCCCACGGGTTCCGGACCTTGGCTCCAGGGTCCGGAATCTGAACCCTAAAATTCTTCGTTTTTTTAAGTTCCAAACATTTCAAAACTACTTCTAAGTCTCCCAAACACTTATATATGTGCGAAAATCACCACTAACCATAAACGCACATACCTGAGATCGATGAGCATTACGGGTGAGCCTTTTTCCTTGAATCTTGAAATCATCTTCTTCAACCCTTCAAGACTCCACATAACGTCACGAAATCCGCCAACCTAAAAGTCCTAACAACGCTCAAAAACAAAATAATCAGAGTTTGTCGCAATCACCAAACGACAACCTCCTCGCATGACTGATCCAACAAAAACAAAATACATTTCACACTTCACACAACTCCCAAAAACAAACTCTATGACTTAGACGCAACAAGGAGTCTTGAAGTCCTGTATTCTCCTGCAAAACAAATTCTCCAAACATGCACAGCTAAAGTAATCAAGAAAAGTAAGTCAATCAAGATCTAAGTCATCACAGTCATAATAAAAAAAAGTAAGTCTATCAAGATCTAAGTCATCACAGTCATAATAAAAAAAGGTAAGTTATCAAGATCTAAGTCATCACAGTCAACTAAGCATCTAAAGTAATCACAGTCATCTAAGCAGAGCAAAACATGAAAAGCAAGTAAAACTACATCTCCTTTTTGTCGCAAAATCCTAAAACGACAAAGGAGGATGCACATGATCACAGAAGCCCCAGCATCTAATCAAAATCATCATCCTGCGGAGGAATGTCAGCACGACAACAACCCAACTTGTCAAATATAGCTTTCATCAATCGGGAGATCTTTCCAAGCCGCTTAGTGATGCACGTTTGTTCTAAAGTGATGCGCTCCTGCTCAGCCATAATCTGCTGAAGCTCTGCAGACATCCCGAGGCTATGTTCATAGGAGCTGCACCGCGTGTCCACTCCGTGTTGCCGTAAAATCCGCATAATGATCAAAGGATAAGGCAACCGTTCATTCTGATTTGACGTCTTGATATCCTTTGCCATCCGGTGCCAAATGAGAAATGGAACGTTCAAATTGATTCCACGGGAGCGAACTTCATCAGGATGTCCAAGCAAGTACATGTAAAGTAGCCTCTCCTAACAAACCACCTTCGTATTCATAGTAGGCAAAATATTGTAGACAATGATGAAGTTTAGAAATCGATATTCTGTCTTTAGTTCCTTGGACATAACAGAATTTCCAGTTGACTGAGTACCCGACAAACAAACGCCATTCACAACCTTGCACCAGTCGCGAAGTGAATCAATGCCAGCTCGGAGAAAGTCGATTCCGTCAGTTCGGGCTTGCATTGTAGGATATCGAACTTCTGAAAGTAGGAAGTTACGGTAGGATAGTATGTCGGAGTTTATTATAAAAATAAATATAAATAAAAATAGTGTGAGATACTATTTTATTGGACTCATAGAAGTAAAGTATAAGTTGGAAATGACCTGTGCTGAAATCGGAGCGAAAACCGAAGATTTAGAATTTTCTGTGAGGNTGTGATGATTGATTGTATTCGGAAGTCTAAATGTATTTGAAAGGAAAAGAAATGTAAATAATATCAAGTGAGATGAATGAATGAATGTAATAACTTAGGATGTGTTTATGTTATTTGATACCTTCCTTATGCAATCGTTGTATGTTAAATACTGTTCCTGGTTGGAACCTATTGTAATTGTATTGATTGCGACGCCTAGGACGTACAGGGAAAACTCTGTCCGTTCGGCGGTCTGTCGACGGCGCCGCGACCCGACCAAATTGGCGGGTGGTCGCGGGTCGTGACATGCATGATGAGAGCAGAGGCAACGATACTTGGTGTGATATCCAATGCAATACCACGAACAGTTGTTTTAAACACATACGGACCCCCCTTCCGAATCTTGGAGATAATCGGCACGCATGTAGAACTCTCGAATCAACTCCAGACAATACCAGCTTTGTTCAGGAAAAGAACAAATTTCTTCAAGATTGCCATTCTCATACAAATCTTCAAAGGCCTCTTCGATGAGTTTCCGAACACCAACTTCCTGCTCGCCTATGCACAGCTTTGAAGAGAACATTGCTCGTTGTTTCGGCGACACAGGCTCATCTTGATGCAAACTGCGACGAGGTGGGTCAGATGTTGGTTCACGAATTTCAACTCCGCCAGCCCTCTTCCGTCCACGTGTTGGAGCCAACTTCTCCTTGCCCTTTCTTTTTGGCACTACCGGTTCCTTGCCTTTTCGCTTAGACACAACTTCAAGAGTAAGCAATTCCCAGTCAGCCGATTCAGTTTCGGAGTGGTCAGAAGCCTTATACTCACTCCCTTCATCCTCAACAACATTTGCATGCTTCTGAGTTGTAGATTTTCGGCGGGCGGAGGGTCTGGACCTTCAACCCAGGGTTCGGACCCCGTAAGCCAAATTTTTTTTTTTCAGAAAAATATATTCTAACCCCATATAAATGTATATGTAAAATCATAATGATTTGTGAAACAAAATCATCAATCCACATCAAATTAAGCCAATTTCACAAAATATTCTAATATGTCAAGATCTATTGAGAGAGAAATTTAGACAAATTCTAGATGAGTATACTTTAAGTTAAGCACCTCAGACATGATCTAAAGTCTATAGTATCTATCCGTCATCAAATTCTTTAAAACAATGAATAGAAAGATCCTAAATATTGAAAACCTCAAAATAATGTGACCAAATTGGGTTATGCACGAAAACATATAATGGGAGTGGCTCTTTGAGCATCTTGTCACATTCCACCTTATATCACCTAAGAGATGTGTCAAAAATATATCAATTAATTTTACCATCTCTAGAGCATCTCATTAAAAATTTTCTTTTCTTCTTTTTCCTTGGTTTTTTTTAAAAAATGATTTTAAGATGCAAATACATGTGGCAGCTGCACACACTGTCCAGACGACCAGGGTGGTAGCCTTTTCCTCTATGTGGTGGTAGTTTTCACACTCCCCTGAGGGATGTAACTTTTTCCACATCTTATGATCTTTAATATCATGTATCATGAAAACTCCCCCTAAAGCAGTGCAACTCCCAGGTCGGAAACATTATCGAGAATTCAATAAATAAGGAAATTGTTATTCATATTGTAGTGAACAATCAAACAAGACAAACAACATTTAAAGTTCGAAGAATGAGGTGTTTAATTTAATAAGTACACAAAAATAGAATTTAAATAAATAACTCCTTCAATAAATCTGACATATAAAAATAGATCGGTAACTGACCAAAAATGATGTATCATGAAGTAATCAAAGTCATATCACATGATTCACATACAAGTTATGATGAGACATGATGAGAAAAATAAACATGTCGGAACCAATGCAACAAATAATGAACAAAATATTCATGCATTATCATGGCCCAAAGAACTTGTCTAGATAGATGGATTCATACCAATTGCCTTTCGTAAATGTAGAAAACGTTTTTCATCTAAAGGCTTTGTTAAAATGTCAGCAAATTGATCATCAGTAGAAATATATTCAAGATGAGGCACATTTGATTCAACTAAGTCTCTTAAAAAGTGATAACGAAGTTCAATGTGTTTTGTTCGAGAATGTAAAACAGGGTTTTTTGAAATATTTATAGCACTTGTATTATCACAAAGAATCGTAACGGTGGAGGAGGAGATCTGATAGTCACTCAGTAAACTTTTCATCCTATATGTATTGTCACATATAGGTGTGTGACTTGATGGCTGTTGTTGGGTAGTAAACAACTTTAGCAACTGTTCATGCTTGTGCACGTTCTCTTGGAGCATAATTTTGTGCCTCTTTGCTGCCTCGATTTGCAGAGCTTCATATCTTTACTGCCCTTCTTGTTCTATCTCATCTAGTTCTTGAGCCAATGTTCCAATCTTCTTGCTGCAGTCTATATTAAACTGCTGAACTTCTAATTCCATCTCAGCACTGCACTACGAGGTGAGCTTCTGCATTCTTTCTTCGATTTATTTGATGTTTTCATTGAGATCCGTTAGTCTGGTCCCCTCTTTTTCCTCCTATGATGTCAGGAGTGTTTTCTTGGGATTTGATCTATTTCTCAGTTCATAACACTGGCTATAATAACTCCAAGGCTGCCTGTGATGCTAGTCTGAGGTTTAGATGCTGTTTCTATCAATGGAATAGTAACTAATTCTTCTCCTACCTTGGTACATTGCTACTTGTTGGGAATTATATTGCAGATATATGCACAATCTAATGAGGGAGCTGCTAGCCTTTACCTATCCGATTTGTAACCATGTGGCCAATTGTTCTATCCCCTATTGCTTGTCGCAGCTTGGTTCTCCTGCGTAGAACCTCCAAGCAGATTCTGTTGGCATTCAATTAAATTGAATCGGGTGCGCCCATAATCGGGCTCGATCCGACAGTTAACGTTGTCTAATTGGATTAGGATTAATATCGCTTTTAAATTGGAAAGCTAATTAGAGATAAATTTTAACCATATTGGGATAACAATTATAAACCGATTTAGCCTTATATCTTACGTACCTATTAAGATTTTGGAATCCCTTATAAATATACGGGCTATCTCTCATAAGAGAGAACAAAAAAACAAGAGAGAAATATAGAAACCACACCCTCCATTAACCAATTATTCTAGAGGGTCTTGAACGGTGGATTAGAGATCGCGCTCGTTTGTAGTTCGATCCACCGCGAGTTTGGAGCGATAGAAGACGATCTGAGGACACGTGAATCAACCTCTACGATCCGGGCTCGTCGCATTCTAGTGCTAATCGCTTCCGCAAAAGAGTACGAACGAATACTTCCGCTGTGCTCTACATTGGTATCAGAGCCCTATTATGATGATTTTGTGCCGTAAATTAATTTTTTAACGAGATTGCATGCCTAGATTTAAATCTACTATCGTTTAGATTTTTACTTGCATGCTTGTGGCGTTAATGGTGGATTTTTCTAGGGTGGATATTTTTGCATAGTTTTTACACATCGTGTAGCACCTATGTTATAGATTAAATCTACAAAGTTTGATTTAATTTGGTTTGTATTTTATGAAAAAAATGAAACCCTAAATCGAAACTTTGCGGGCGGCTTGTTTGATGTATGATGTAGGATCATTGTGAAACTTGCATGATTTGGAAGAGCTCCTCACAAGCTTTCTATTGATATATTTCTTGTAAAATTTGCAGTTCTAAATCAAAAGAAGATATGAATTTTTAAAGTTTATTCTTCTTTAAAAATAAAAAAAAGAGGGACTACTGTGGACGGATCCGCACACAGTGGGTGGGCACAGGCCTGGCCCCGCTGCCGGTTTCGGGCTCGGCCCGCCTGTTACAGGCGCTCGTGCCGCGTGTAACAGTGCGCGTGGCCCAACCCGGCCGCTTCGGACTTGCTTGCTCGACCGGCTCCATAGGGGGGGGTCGGCGGGGCCCCACTTCACAGCGAACTGGGGAGCGGCGGGCCCAGTAGAAGATGTGATGGGATCCTTCCCGCCCCGAATCTGAAATAGGCTCACGGAGGGTACCTGCATGTCCCCTGTGGAGTGAGGCTGGCTGGCCGCACACATCCCCTTATAGAGGGCAGGCTGCCGCCTCGGCCTTCCTGCTGCAACGCAACGCGGGCCCAAGCCCGCCCACCAACGAGCGGCGTGTGGGGCTGCCCTGCCCTTAGCGGGCGCCTTGCACCGCTAGCGGCCGGCCCTCCTGCCACGAGCGGGCGCGCAGGCCGGCTCGCCACGAGCAGGGCGGCTCGTGGGTGTCCCGCCTCGCGACAACGGCGCGTATATATTATTATATATATATATATATTAATATATATTATATATATATATAGAATTAGGCGGCTACCTATATATCTTATAGTACCGCGCAGCCTCCCGGAATACTATAGTCTTAGCTTTCGATCTTTAGGCGTGTTCAAATTAACGAATCACCCGTTAAATATTGATCTTAGCAGGTGTTTCTATAAGTTGCTTAGAAAAAATTTTAGTTTTTTCGACATGTTTACTTAGTAATAAATTTATGTCAAAATGAACGGTGGAAATTGAATATTCTTAAAATTTGAGATAAACCTTTTTTTTAAATTCAAGATCAATGCACTGTTAACCTCTAATTCTAGATCAGTTTAAAGTATTTTGTATCAAATTTGAAAGAAATTTAGATTTTTCATACACGTTAAACTCCAAACTGCGCGATAGTAGCCATGAATTGCAATTTTGAAATGGTTGGTCAGATAAAGTAAACTATTGTCGAAAAAATATAAAACTCTTTTATTTCTAAAAATATAAATCCCATTAGCATCAGTTTTAACGGGTGGATCGTTGATTTGAACCCCTTAGGATCGAAAGGAGATATAAGTACGGAACCCGGATATATAGATAGCTATAGGCAGATAGCTCCTCTCTCTTCTCCCTCTCGGCTCTCTCTCTCTCTATCTCTATACTAATATATATATTATATATGGTAGAATTAGGCTACGTACTACTTTCTAATTTCTTATAGTGGAGCTTCGAGTACTATAGTCTTGTTTTCGATCTTTAGGGTATTTCAAATTACGATGCCACACCGTTAAATATGTTAGGTATATGAAATTCTTAGGAATAAAATTTTTTAGTTTTTTCGACATGTTTACTTTGTAAATATTATGTCAAATATGGACGGGAACGTAATTTATTATGTCAAATGGACGGTGGAATATTGAATAATCTTTAAAATTTGAGCATAGACTTTTAAAATCACAGTCAAGAATGTTAACCTTAATTTAGATTAGTTTAAAGTTATTTTCTATTCAAATTTTTGGAAGAAATTTAGTTCTGTCACACCGTCAAACTCCAAACGTCGCCTAGTAGCCATTGAAAATGCATTTTAAAATAGGTTTGATCATAAAGTAAAACTATGTCGAACAAATTATAAAATTTTTATTTCTAAAAACTTTAAAATCCCATAAGATCATTTAACGCTGTGGCTCATTGATAGTTGAAATACCCTAAGATCGAAAAACATGACTATAGCTACGGAGAGCTCCAGTATATAGATAAGCTATAGCGGACTAGCTCCCTGTTATATATATATATATAATACTATATATCTATTACTATATATGTATATATATAAATTATTTAAAAGCATTTAGGATGATTTCATATGCCTCTAAAAATATATACTGATGCATTATTATGATAAATTTATTTTGTCTCTTCAATGCCTATGATTGATATGAGTATATATTAAATTTTTATAGTATTGCAAATATCAAGTGGGACTTTTTATTTGATAGAGTAATTATGTCTTTACTCCAATATTTTTGTGAAACTTAAATAAATAATTAAATTTTTGACATAGGGTGCCTGTGATGTGATTATGAGCATGAGCGAAATTTTTCTTACGCTCTGATGATTAATTTTATAATTTATTAGAGATGCGGTAAAATTGATATGTAATCGTAATGTTATTTAAAATATCTTTTTTTGCGCATTGTATGACTTAGTGGAGATTTAAATGACCTCCAAACAAGATTGTTGCGGATTTTAATCAAAGGCCGAGAATTGGTATTGGTGACAATTATGATATTTGCACCGTAAATTCAATATGTTCTTATTGAGAGAGTTCTAGGAAAGGCTTGGTAATAAGATGGAGCCAACGATAGAGGGCACACAGGCTGCCAGGTTCGTCGCAGATTTGGCAAGCTTATATAACTGGCCGGGTTAGAAAGGGACGCATTGCTTGTGGTGTATCCACGTTGCTGAGCCAGTATGAGATGATCTTTCTCCCCGGGGCGATATGAGCAGTACCCTATGCCATGACATGTGGGAGGCTCTCAAAGCTAAATTTGGCTTGCGACTTCGCCACAGGTTGGACAGTCTGACTAATGCGGTCTTGAACAGTTATAGAAGCTGCGTCATACTATGAACAGTTATTGAGAATAAGTGTAAACATGATTTGCGACGTTAAATGTGCTGGCGGCCACCTTGACTCGATGAGCAAGAGTACAAGCTATGTTTTGCTCTTTCCTAAATTCTTGGACATATATGCGGTAAATTTTGACATATAATGAAGTTTCAAATTTTTGAGGATGTTCGCAACATTAGAGTTGGAAGGAGGAGCACCTGAGGCCTGTTTAAAACCCCAGACTTTCAACAGAAATTGGGTTCAAAGCGACAAAAGAGAGACTACCCTGGCGTCAAGTGTAGCGGATCTCGCTTACAGAACACAGAAGAACATAAACGAAAGAGAAGCCAAACACGGTGGCAAAGACAAGCCAAGATGACCTGTTCAATTGTAACAGCTGGGCACTAGCTTTGATTGCATTGAAGCGCAAGAGAAGGTAGCCTGTCTTATCCTAATTCTCGTTATTTTGTTTTCTAGCTACGATTTGTTGCTGAATCTCTCCGTCGTGGTTGTAGTCTCCCAGAGCAGCAGCAGACCCCACGTAGCGAGGCGAATCGATGGGATTCGTCGAGATACCATGCTGTGCCTGCTGGGCAGCAGACAAGAGTATCTGGGGACGATTCCGCGCTGATGTATCTAGGTTCTGTGAGTACAAGTTGATCATGCGAGGTGTGGAACTTTTATGCCTTCATGATGCTGCTTTATGCCCCAGGAATTCGCACATAACTTGTTTTCTATTCTTTTTGCATCTAGTTAGGCTTCTTCGTTTAGTCTATGAGAAATCGATATGTTGGAATTCTCTTGAACTGTCCTTATATAATGGAGACGTTTTATTAATCTCT